>NW_009951965.1:170035-182336 GCF_000747805.2 Chaetura pelagica | reverse complement strand
GCGGAAGGCCGGAACCTTCCGGCCGCGCTGTTCCCTCTCAGAAGACCAATCAATCCTATCCTCCTGGATCTTCCCGCCGCCTCCCGCCGACGCTGCCCGCAGCGAAGGTTCCCGCCCGGGCGCGCACAAGGACACGCAGCTCCCCAGGGACCTCCTTGCGGGGAGCACGAAACCGCGTCCAAGCTCAACTCTTTGCTTCTTTGTGCTCCTCCGGTCCTTGGAAAAGCGGGGCTGTAACCGGGAGTGCGGGACCTCCCGTCCTGGGAGCGCGTCCTCAGGGGCTGCGGTTTGTCCCCTGGAGGAAAAAGCACCAGAGCCACGTGAAAGCAAGGTCATTCCCAACAGGATGGAGGCATGGAATACCCTGCGGAAAGGTGCTTCAGCAGGTGGTGGCTGGAGCTTCCAGGCAGCCTCCCTGGAGCCGAGGCCACCCGGGGTCTTGGTGAAGCCGGTCAGCGCCTTAACCAGGCTGCGGTTACGCTGGGGCACCCAGGAGTGACTCCTGCGGGAGGTCGTGACCATTCAGTGCAGCCAGCACAGCTGGCCGAGTTGACAGGTAACCCCTCGTGGTGTGGAGGAGGCTGTTTTCACCCAGTTTATTGAACAGCCACCCAGCAGACGGGCGGGAGCCGCAGTCCGCTCTGGCCCAGCAGGAGTTCCCTGAGGACCGTCTGTCAGAGCCAACCTCTTGTGTAACAACACTGACTAAAGTAAACTGCTTCCCTCTGCCAGTTGTTTTGTGGCACTGGCAGACACGCTCTGCAGGAGGTAAATACGACCAATCAATCCTATCTCGGTCACAAGTGAGAAAAACAGGAGGTTTATCTGTATGCTGCACTTCAGTGCTGTTTATTGCCCTCTGCAGTTTGGCACCGCGAAACAGCAGGATCAGAGCTGAACTATGAGGGCTCAAGAGCTTTTTGGGGACTAACCTTGCACACAGCTGCTAAGGCAGTGAAGAGCTGGAAGCCTGTGCGTTCCTCTAGGTGTCAAAACAGAAAGGGGAGATTACAGGAACTTGGTGGTAGTGGTAGCAAGGATTCATGTGTTCAGGTAGCCTGAATTCATGTGTTGTTTGTACACTCTTAAATTCTGGCTCTGATAATATTTCACACTACTTCATTTTCTGCTTTTTAATGTTGCCTAATGAATTAAAAGGTATTATTCTGTGACTGTTTCTTCATACTTCTTTTGACAATACCAGGGATGGTTTTCTCTCTTGCAAGATTTGGGCCTGTAGCTTAGTATATATAATGGCCCTTGTTTTCCTTCATCCTGACTCCAATTTCACCCTCAAAACCGATTATACTCCCTAGGACTCCTTCCCCACTGGTCCCCACACCTTGTGTGAGAAGGAGCAAGCTTGGGTAAGGTCTGGAAGCGTTTCTTCTGTGCTAGACAACAGCAGGCACGCTAACACAGGGGCTCAGCAGCCTGCCTGGCAGGTCGGGCAGTGATTCGCATCGCAGCACAAGCTCATGCAGGGCTTTCCCCTGAGAGGGGAGCAGCCTGGGAAGAATACCAGCCAGGGGGCACCGGCAGAGCCACCTCTGGTCAACAGGAAACATGACCCAAGGCTCTCCTGTTGGTAGTGGGAGCTGTACCCTTTCTGGGCTGCAGCCCTTTCCTCACTGCAGGGGTTTGGAGGGGGGTGGGTGTGCAGAGACCTTCCGATGCTCTTGAAGTCCCTCGATGGGTGGGAGCAGGGAGGCAGGTGGAGGGGCCCTCACCTCTGCCCATGACTGTGGGGGAAGTGCCCAGCGTCCCCCTCGGGCACCAGCTGGGGGCTTCACAGCCTGAAGAATCTGTGGTAAAGGGGAAGTGCAGGAGGGAGCGCTGAACTCTGCTCCTTGGAGGCTCTCTCTCTGTTTTCCCACCACCCTGTTCTAAATGAAACACAATTGCTAATCACACCATCGACTTACAAATTTGAAACCAAGTTACTAGCTGAACTTGCATTTCTGCAATGAAATCACACAGCTTAGATTGGACCTTCCAGTTGCTAGCATGACAGCCTATCATCAGCTTTTTACAGCTTTCCTATGCAGGAGTGTCTTTGATTCTGGCAATAATACTGGGAGAAAACCAAGGCAAAAAGCTGAAGTTATTTGTAATCTGTTCTGATGACCTAATTCTGTCAGCAGCCACAATTAAAACCCCATCAGCAGAAAAGTCTGTTGCTGCTACCTGTGTATCTTCAGCACTTTCATCTGTGTCACACATTCCAGACAGACATGGTTTATAAAAGCAGCTTCCTTTATTTTAGGGAACTCTGCTAATCTAAACATAATGGATTCCTCATTGCTGGCTCACTGCCTTCACTCTTTTGTCTCATTTAATTTATCAATGCAGAACTCACTCTTACGCTTTTCCTCATCCCTGCTTTTCTGCTTCTACTTCTGCCTTTTTCTTTGTGGGATGCCATTTTTTCATTTTAGTGTTTCAAACAGGAATAAATGCATTGATCACACTCTTCCCATCCAATTGCACAAATGGAGAACTAAACTTGCAATCATTTTGCCCTAAGTTACTGAGGCAGTGGAAGTTACACCATGAACTTTCAGCATGTGTTATACGGCACCTTTTGGTGAAATAACAATGCTATTATTTTCTGAAGTGTAACACTATCAACCTCTGAAGCCAATTCGAGGTGGCATGCTGACCTATTAAAAGAGCAGAGCAGAGCAATATTTAAGGCAACAGATTTTTAAAACCTCTTTATCCCTCCTTCTCTAGCTTTAATGATCAACAAAAAATTATTCAGGCAAATAATTTTTACTTATGTATGCAAGTTGCTTGTTTGTTTATTCTTAAACAAAACTTACTTAGCTAAGAACAGAACTGCTGGTTGCTTTTGTATTAAACATCTGTTTTCAAATACCCATGTTTAGTCAAATACTCTTATTTTGCCTATGGAAACTTAAGTTTTAAAACTGCTTCGCTACTGTTCTGTTGTGGTTTTTTTTGTTTTGTTTTTGTTTGTTTTTGTTTTTTTTCCAGTGTGAGCTGTGTTTCAAGTGATGGTGTTGAAAATCAAGCTGCAATTCTTTTGACAATAAAATGGCTGACATGTTTACTGACATTGTAATTCCTTACACTGTGGTTACTATCACGTATTGTTAATGTAACAACCACTGCAATGAACTTAGTATTTTTAAAGATTAAAAAACATGGAATATGAAAAATAAGATGGAACCTGAAATGCAATGTATCCTAAAATTTTAGTCTGGCTGGGACAGGGAGGAACAGTTTAGAAGGACCCAAGGTAGAATAAGGTGCCTGAGTCCATCTGTTGTCTGTAGCAACATTCACTTAAAAAAACCCAACTAAAGCCAGAAACATTTCTGTAGAAGCACATATAACAGATAGCTTAACTGACAGCTTGGTAGACGTGTGCATTCCAGCTTGTATGCCAAAATGGGAAACTGAATGTGAAAGAAGGGGATGAAGACGTAGCCCTAAACCTTCTGTGGACACCCAGAAAAATGGACAAATTATTTCTGGTGTTTCAAACTAGTTCTGCAGTACATCCATGCCCAGTTTGTTGGAAATGGTCTGGAGAGAGCATATAAGGCCAGGTTTTCTGACCCTTGATACCCTGCATTGGGATAGGTTATAAAGTGTTTGAAAGTGAAGTAAAGGTATAGCTTTGAACAAGATGCTAGAGAAAAGAGGAAAGAAATCTGTATTAGGACTTTCTCTGCTTTTTTGCGGCTGCCAGCGTTAGGGAAGAACTGGTTAGCTCAAAACTGATACTGTTTAAAATACTAATATTCCGTTTTCTGCCAAGTAGTTACTAAACTAATCTCCTTTTTTATTTGTTTATGTTCCCTCTTGGATAATACAGAATGATTGTTTGGGTCTGAGAGTTTCATCAGTGTGTTTCAGATTTTTGATGGCAAACTACACCTTCTGCTCTTTAATTCCTTAGAAGCATGACCACCCCAGGCTAAGCAGCTCTCATCAGTTCTAGGTATCTGAAGTTGCTGGATGTGTTTGGAGCCTTGTTGGTGTCACTTAGGATGTCACTGTGTCTCCATATTGTATATATTTTAACTCTGAGCAAAAAGCGAAACTTTCATACTCTAAGGGCTTAGTGAAAAAGCCCTATGAATATTTTCCTTAACAAACAAAAGAAGCTACTATTTTGCACTGGAAATGTATTTAATACTAAAGCAAAGAAGAGCAAATATTTACACGGCAGGAGGCAATGCAAGATGAGTGATAATAATGTGCTGATGTACAAAAGACCTTGCATCAGCAGATGTGATGCACCAATTGTGTGACTTTTGATACTACCAAGTGGCATTTTACTTAAGTAGAAAGAAGAAAACGTATACTTTTTGTCAGCTGTGTTTTTTGTAATTCAATAAATAGCACTTCCAAAGAAAGGTACCTCTTGCTAAGAGAACTAGGAATTTGGATTGAACAGTGAGACAATAACTTCTTTTTCACAGGAACGCAAATCCCAAATCTTACAATGCTGTCCTTTTACCGTATTCCCAATTTTCTAATTGAAAAGGACAAATACTAGGCCCAGTCTGTTTTAGAGCAGTTTGAGCTAAGATAATAGCAGACTTGAAGCAGTTCTCAACTGCAGCTTTTTATTACTCGAAGAGGAAAACTGTCTCATGTCACAACTTGCTGGGTAGATGATTTTCCCTTGGACTTGCTTTATTTCCAGTGCTCCCAGGAGTAACAGACAGATAGTAATTAATTTCCTGGCACATGAAATACAGAGACTGGCAGGAAAGGTTTCTAAAGCAAGAAGCTTGCTCTGTAGTCGTATTAAAGGTAACAAGACAATTAATTGTGGTGATGGTATGATTATGACCAACTGTAGAAGCCAAAATTGAAGTAATATCCTAGGCATGACCCCTGGCATCAATCAGATAAACTCAGACTGCATGTTTACACACCTTACTAAACAATACAGAAATAACCATTTACAGATTTTTTTGTACTCAAAGATATGGTCATATGGCAATTAAGCCCTGGGTACCTTGGAAATGAAGGGTAATTTAGACTGCTTAATGTATCTTTAATCTGTAAGTCACAGGATTCTACCACAACTGCCTTTGAGCAGAGCCTTCCTGACGTTCTTTAAATAGTTAAATGGCTCAAAGAATTGTAATATAAGTGAATGTTCTGGCTTTAGTTTTAGATTATTCTATAAGCCTGAAAATTTTATAAACAGCTGTTGTATATAATTTACATAACATATTGGTCTGTATATTTTTTGACACCTAAAGTAGGCTGGTGGCTGTTAGCCAGAAAGTATTTGTGGAAGGAAATCCACCTCCAGTTTACTGGCAGTCAGCAAGGATTTTTAAGACTGAATGGACCTAAATGCCAATATTTGGCACAGTTCCTATTTACATTGAAACAGTCTAACCACAGAGGGAACAAAGAGATTCACTGTCATATCTGGCAGCTGATACTTTTCATGGTACTTTTCTTAGTATTTGCTACCACTCTGTGGGTTCCTGTAACAGCTTTCCTTGGCATTTATTTCCTATGACCCTTGGGGAAGTATTTTCTCCTAGTGGCAGATAATACAAGACATCTAGTCATACAAGCTTGAGGATGGTCATAAAGCAGTCTTTGAACAGTGAGAAGCTGTACATAGAAAAGCACCATTTTCTTTCTGTTAATGCAAACAGTTTGGGTTGTCTGCCTTAGCCTTTAAATAATGGAAAAATGTTACCAAATATTTGCTCTTTGGTCTGTGTTCTCAAGTATTTTCAGCTCTTTTCTACGAAAAGTGTCCTAAAGTGCTCAGTGAGAGTACATCAGCAGACTAGAACTGAGTAGAGCAACATGGAAAAGGGCAGAAGGAACCTGACTGGATTTCAGACTAGGTGTCTATCCTTGAATGCTATGGATCACATGGAGACTTGAACTGGGGAGAGGAAAAGCAAAGGTTGAAGGTTTATTGTTGACTAACTTAATATATAGAAAATTCCATCTAGAAAGACAGAGCATTAGCTTAACCAAATATTTTTAAATCTCCCCTGAATGACTGACTTGGGTTAAACTCATTTGCTAGATGGAACTAATGAAGTATCAGTCAGGGGCGAGAGCAGTAGGATCAAGAATCTGTGTTGTGATTACAAGGTGCTAGTGCAGGCTGCTGGATATTGAAAGTCAAACTTTGCCATGACATGCTATGTCAAGTCTTTTGATCCATCTTTCCTTCGTAAAAAAGGTAGCGATATTGAACTGATCCTAAGGATTTTGTTCAGTTTCACATTTAAAACCTCTGGTCTCTCCACAGGGGGAAATGCTAGGTCATCCATTTCTGCTTGATAACAACACTGGGCTTCTTTTCTTTTATGATTGTGAGAATCTCACATTTGTATTGTGATCACTGGCTTCTTCTGTTTTCAAGCAGTTACTAAGACTGGAAATGAGGCTACTAGAACTGCAGGAGCCTAAAAAAGTCTCAGTATGCCTCAGTGTCCTTTAAGACTGTGGTTTTGACTTACTACAAGTTTTTATGTAAGCTCCATGTGCATCTGGGATTCAGTTTCTTCAAAGGAGCTGTAGTGAAAAATGTGTAACAATCTGGGACCTATAACATGAAACATTACACAAAAGTGGATGTTGCAAGTATTTCAAAATTCAAAAGCCAATTGGTATAAAAAAGAGATTAAGAACTTTTGTGCATTTATTTATATATACACACATACACTTCTATATATATAAATAAAAATAAATGTTACCTTTCTACAAACATTATGGATGACCACAGTTCTTGATCATAGGGTACAGTCAAACTTCTTCACTTTACAGGTGTTCAGTCTACGTGTACTGGAGTTATGATCAAGAGTACTTCAATGAAAGAAGAATTTAAATCATTACTTTGCAAAATAATTTTATTTGACAGCAGACTGTCTCAGCAAATTAGGTTGGCAGTAGCAAATAATTTCAGCACTACTGAAGCCAAGCACCTGGGGAGTTCATGACTTGACTTCAGTTTCTTCTACTTGAGGTAGTGAATCCCAAACTGGTTCCTGAATATGTTCAGGTATTTTCTCTATCTTAGTCTAAAAAGAAAGCAAAGTAACCATTTATTACCTCAACTAGTTAACATGTAACTGCTTTATTTATTCTGGTTTGAGGTATTTATCAGATTACAAATGCCACCTAGCGGCGTTTTCAAGCAATACAGTCTCTTACTATTTGATACTTTGTATTACAATGTTCCTTTTTAAACGACACACGTTTTTCCTCTGCTGACTTTCTGAAGATTTCAGTAGTTATTGGTACTTGCATCAGGATTTAGTCTCATAACAGTTCATAATATGAGCTGGAAACTTACCTTTTTTACTTCCATGGCAACCCCTTCAGGTAAGTTTCGTTGAACATACTCCAAGTAAACTGCAGCAGTACTGCTTGTTAGGTATTTTAACTAAAACAGAAGCAAGGTTTTTAAAATTAACTGCTATTATTAATACTTCAAAACAAACAATTAAAAAAAAGAGTTTGCCCTAGCTTCTCCAGTTGTTGCTTCAGTACTAAACATTTTGCAAGAAGGCAGCTTCCGTAACACTGAACAGAGGCAGCTGAGCTGCAGGAAACTTTCAAGTAACTAGTTAATTCCCTCCCCAGAGTCACATATTCTGCCTCCGGTCACATGCATCGAGTATGATGGATCTTAACACTGCATGTATCGGATTAATTAAATTACAGGTTATGCCAGACTTAGCAGCTTTTCTATACGTTCAAAGTTCAAGCTGGTTATAGATCCTGCAGCTGCAGAATTCCATTGAATTGTTATTTTCTAATTTCTTCCGGATGGCAAAAATAGCGCTTATGGTCTGTGGGCAGCCACTTGCACTGAACCTATGTCCCATTTTGCTAAACACTGTGCAAATATACAGTAAGACACCCAGGAGCCACAACATGCTGTCAGTAAACCTTTCTTCTAAGGAAGCCAACCGCAGCTGCATTCTAAACCATATAGAAGCCTGTGTCATCAGCCACAGAGCCAGTGGTTTATAGACGCTTCCTTTCTTGTATTTCCCCCACACAGTTTTCGTTTGCCACATGATGTTGCAGAGGGCAGAAGTGTTAAAAGACATCAGACAAACTCACCAAGAACACAAGACTTAGTGACTGGTAACAGTGATGAGAGAGCTGCATCTCCTTCCCTTTCTGAGAAAGCTCATATCCCACCGATTCTCAGAAACCAAGAGCATAAAACATATAAAGATAACCTTCAATTCTACTTTATTTTCTAATTATTCTTTCAGCTGATAAAATGATGGTTAAAATCAGCCTTTTAATAAACAAATTATGTATGCTGTAGAATCAGAATAACTTGTGATACCTCTGATGTACCTAGGTCAGCTGTTTTCTGCTATTCCCTGCACTCTCCTCCCCAGCCCCAGTGAATAGTAAGTTTGTGTTCACTCCTGAACTACTATCTATTAGTATCTTTGAACTGTGCATCTAGAACATACTTTTTTTTTTTTTTAACATCTTTCTTACCTCCAAACACAAATAATGTGTTCTCATTTCATACTGGACTCTGTGCTTCTTGTAAATATGTACAGATTTTAAAAGTGTCAGTCGTTCTATCGACTTTGGAGGTCTATGTCTGCATAAAGCACAAAAAAAACCCAAACTCATTTTATATAAAGGATGCCAATACAAATTATCTGAAAGATTATGCTGAAATCCCTGTTCTTACCTGACATTTAGAAGATGTACAAGGAAGTATTAAATACTGGTACAGTTTATTATTAACCCACATGGGCATAGTTAATACTCAGGTATTAACCAGCATTAGCTCAGTAAAGCTTAGAGCACTGACAACTGTACTTAAAGAGTGCTGTCAATACCCTTCGTGCAGTTAAAATGCACTTCTACTATGGCAGTGCTGACTGTAGCACTACTGCTCCTTTCTCATAACTATGATACCATCTAAGAAGTGTTAGATTTATAATCTGAGAAAAAAATGTCAGATGACACCTGTTTCTTGAAAAAGAAAAAATAGAACCCAGAACCCGAATTACAGCAGATGAAATCAGAAGCACCTGATACCACATCACTCTACAGATCAGTTACTTACACTTTTTCAACAGAGATGCCAAGCTCTGTAGCTGCAAGCACTGCAAAATATTCATAGCTGTCCAACACAGCTTTATCGTGGCCTTTAACTAAAAGGGAAACTCTCTTGTACAGTGTTTCTGGCTCATCTGAAATAGAAACCTGCATTTGTAAAGAAAGGACAAGAGTTACTACTTCATGTTCTCCTTAATGCATGCACTGCCTATATCTTAGCTTGTGCAACCCGTTTGTAAAAAAGGGAAAACACCACACACTGTTAGCTGCTTATTTTAGTTTATCTGCAAGAGGCTGACAGTATTACCTTGATTGACAGTTCTCACTCTTATGAGGGAAGGCAAAAGGATGAAGATATACCTAGCCTCTGAACATTCAGGTAAAATTTATTAAACAGAAAAGGGAAAAGATGCTGAATGCAGTTCTGAGGGGAAGGATCTGGGAGTCCTGGTAGACAGTAAATTATCCATGAGCCAGCAATGTGCCCTTGTGGCCAAGAAGGCAAATGGAATCCTGGGGTGCATAAGGAAGAGTGTGGCGAGTAGGTCAAGAGAGGTGGTCCTGGTGAGGCCACATCTAAAACACTGCATCCATTTCTGGGCTCCCCAGTTCAAGAGAGACAGGGAATTACTTGAGAGTCCAGTGGAGGGCAACAACGATGACTGGGGTATTGAACATCTCCCTTATGAGGAAAGGCTGAGGGAGCTGGGTCTCTTTAGCCTGGAGGAGGCTGAGGGGAGAACTTACTAATGCCTACAAGTATCTAAAGGGTGGGTGCAAGAAGGATGGAACCAGACTCTTTTCAGTAGTTCCCAGTGACAGGACAAGGGGCAGCAAGCACAAGGTGGAATAAAAGGAAGTTAAATTTAAATATGAGGAAAATCTTGTTTATGGTCATGGTGACAAAGCACTGTAACAGGCTGCCCAGGGAGGTGGTGGAGTCTCCTTCTCTGGAGATATTCAAGACCTGCCTGGATGATGCAGTCCTGAGTGATGTGCTCATGGGGATCCTGCTTTAGCAGGGGAGTTGGACTAGATGATCTCTAGAGGTCCCTTCCAACCCTGACAGTTCTGTGATTCTGTGAATCCTGTAAAACACTTACCAAAGGATTAGTCTTAGGCTCCAGTGTATCAACATGGGACCCAGCCAGCCGCACTCGCAGCAAGTTGGCGTTTCTACAAATTGGTTATTGGGAAAGCATAGTTACCAAAAGTAGATTTTTTTTTTTTAAGGAGTGTGGAGACATGAAAAGAAGAAGGGCCTTTATACTTACGGGAGAAAACATTGCTTTTGCATAATTCTGCTTGCATAACTGACAGGAGAAGCTGATACCTGTTTAAAAGAAATGGGTTATGGGGTTTTAATGCCCAAACTAGAAAGCAACCAGTTAAAACAGGTGAATTAAAGTTAACTTTTTTGCACATTCCTAGGCATTAATCTGCCAAACCAGAAAGTTTGCTCTATTGGAAAAAAACAGAAGCATAGAAATGTATTTTAGCATACAATACAACCTAAAGAAAGGAACACATTGCAGGAACAATGTAAGAGTATGCACCAAGCACCTGAACAGCAATCACAAAGCACTTTTTTTTTTTTTTTAGCAGAAAATTCTACTTTACGTAGTATCAGACATCATTCCTATATATGATACTACGTTCTCTTTAGTTTTGCTTTAATAGTACAATATATATTAGTTTTGGCAAGTGACAATTCTAATTACTTTTGTAAAAGCAATTGAAAACAGTATCATCTAAATGCTGAAATTCAACTTCTGAACTTAACTGGAAGTTTCCCATTTTTCCATCAAAATTGTCCTTGTGATTTTGATTATTTGTTCTTTTGAAGAGAACATTTAAAATAAAAAAATAAATACTTGTAAAAAGTAAATGAACAATATTTTGTGGCTTGTAGCTTTCCTTCACTAATTCTCAATTCAGCAAAGACATAGACTACTTGAGGGCAGGGGGTGAAAAAGGAACCAGAATTCTCACCTGCTTAAGAAAAACCCAGGGCTGCAGCAGAATGTTGAAGCAAAATTAGCTACTTATCCAGCCCCTTGATACTCTTATTTAACAAGTGCTAGAGTAGCAGCTTTAAGAGAAGACAGATACCTCACACATCATCTATGGAGGTGACTGTACAATCATAAGAAAACAGCCAGAATTGACACTTTCCCAGGTAATCTTAATATAGTCACTCAAAGAAATGAATAACTAACTATATGATGCTACTAGGTCCCTAACCTTCTCCAGTTAAGTGAACAACACAATAAGCAACTTTGGGAGCACTGAATATTTGCCACTATAGTTGGTGACCATTCAGAATGTTTCAAAGCTTGGGCTGGGAATTATTTGAGCCCTAATACCTACAATTAAGTTGTCTTTATCTTTGCACCTCAATTCTCTTTCTTCAGAGTCAGAATCCCTTTCATTCAAAGCCAGGTACACTAACATCATCACCTGACATCACTTCAGGGAACACACAGGCCCATGAGCAGAGAAGGACACTGTAAATTTCGACAAAATGATACACTGAGTACCCCAGGTAGCAAAAACAGCATTTGGCAGGCAGTAAAATACATTTTAACAGCTTTCTTCACTCTCTGATTTAAATATACCTCATGTGTTCTTACTAACAGCTACCACGGGAGGTGGGAAAGACACTCAGACTGCAGTACAACAGAATACAATTTCCTCCGTGCAGCCAGGTCTTGCACAAAACTGACTTCTCCCCTAATGCAAAACAGCCTTCATTTTGTCTGGCCGAGAGACCCTGAGGAACTCGGGAAGAGACCGACGCCTGGAAGGGAAGCCAGTCCAGAGCACAGCACATACGGATGAGAGTCCAGGTTTTCAGAAAACAAACGGGAAACTTCCAAGATCGAATGTCCTCAACTTGAGAGAAACCAACCACCCTTTAGAAGTCAAAACCAGCAGAACGCACAGGTAAGGCTTACGAAACGCCGAGAGACCCTGAGGAACTCGGGAAGAGACCGACGCCTGGAAGGGAAGCCAGTCCAGAGCACAGCACATACGGATGAGAGTCCAGGTTTTCAGAAAACAAACGGGAAACTTCCAAGATCGAATGTCCTCAACTTGAGAGAAACCAACCACCCTTTAGAAGTCAAAACCAGCAGAACGCACAGGTAAGGCTTACGAAACGTTAAGGTTAGGAACGGGCCGGGCACAAGACCCTCTCCTCTCCCACCCCGGAGCGGCAGAGCAGCCG
>NW_009951965.1:146461-169289 GCF_000747805.2 Chaetura pelagica | reverse complement strand
CCCCCCCCCTTTTTTTTTTTTTTTTCTTTTCAGGAAACCTTTGAAAGAAAACTACGCATGACCTTAATTTTCAACCTTCACCCCCTCTTAAAAATACTTTTTAAAAAAGTATATAACCCAGCCCACTATTATCCCAACGTGTAACAATTACCGGAGATACCACAGAAACCCCTCCTTTTTTAAAAAAACAAACAAACAACCCACATGTAATAGTTAATATTATCACACAGGTTCTGATCAGTACCATTTTAAACGGGAGGAATAAACAAGTGCTAGTCCATTCCACTAAGCCATCCTGACTCACACACATCCAGGTAGGTGGTAACCTGAAATTTAAGATGTGTGCAAAGCAAATGCTAAGAGTAGGAACCTGAAACCAGCATAGATCACAAATGTATAGTTTTTTATTTTATCACTTCCTCTGCCACCTAAAATTACAGTTTGCTTTTTTTTTTTTTTACACTAAAGCACCTAAAATATGTACAACCATCTTCTAATAAAATAACAGTTAAATATAGAAAATAAGATTTTTCTCATAAAATATGTTTTCTGTATGTACAGGTTTTATCAAAGAGGACTAAGTTCAACAGAGAACATTTTTCCATCATCAACCATCAGCAAGAAAACAACCTTTCTGAAATAAAACTATGTACAAATAGGCAGAACAACATCTGTTTAATGTCAACCAATGCAACAATAATAATGAAGTCAATGTTTGAAGCCCAAATGATATACTCTCTTAAGAAACGTTCATTTCTTTTTGTCCTTTATGAATAACGTCTTTGGTTATTGTTGTTCTATTATCTTCTTGGCTGCACGATAAAACAGCACCCAATTAATGTTACAGAGCCAGGCATATATATGTGTATATTTATTTATATACACTACGTTTAACACAGATACCTGTCCAGTTGTTGCTAGAAAAGTTCCGTTGTAGATTCTTGAATATAGAGCTGCTCTTCAGAATCAAGCCCACAAGTTTCTCCTATATTTCACTGTGTTCTTCAAGCAGAACTCTCACCAACTTAAATTATCACTTTGATTAAACACTCAGGTTTTATTTCCCCACCATTACGAGGGGAATCTGAAAACATCTTTCCATTTTGCCGTGTAGCAGAAAGGTCCTTACAAGTTCAAAACGACACAAGTTTAGAAGAGAAAAGAGTAGGTTTTGCTGGGTTTTTCTAACACAGTGTCCTAAAAACCCAACCCAGGTTAACCCTCACGAAAGCCTCCGCTTCGCAAACCACCGAGACATGCACAACCTGCAGAATGTATTATCAGTGGATCTGGTTGGCAGCTGAACACCTGGGCTGCTGAGCCCGGGCTGCACGGCCCCTGCACGAGGAACACGTCACAGCACAGGCAGGAACTGATGGGGAGCGTGCTGGCTGGCAGTCTGGGAAAGGTGGCTGCTGCCTGACCTCCTGAAATTCACCGGTACAGAAATTGAGAACATCACCCCTTAAGCAGCAGAGGGAGTGAAATTCCACCCACTGGTCAAAACCAACTAAAGAAAAGCCTCTGGAGTAACCCCCAAAACCACTAGACCAACCACATGCGCAGGAACGTCACTAATCTGAAACTGAGAAGTGATTCCCATTCTCTCCTTTAGTATCAGAACATTCAAACATTTGACCTTCAGGAGAAACTTCAGGTCATTTGGCTTCACATATTTGGCTTTGACAGAGAAGGCACCTCTCTGCCAATGAGTCCCACCAGCTCTGAACTTGTGTGGTCCAGTACTGCTGTACAAAAGTGCCACGTTTTACCCTCATTTTGCATAGTTACACAAGGAAGAAAGACAGTAGAAAATAAGATCCATCATCTCTCAGATTCTGCTTAATAAGTTAGGAATGTGGCAAAAAAACCCCAACAAACCAAACCCAACCCATGAAAAAACCCAAACAACCCTGAAATCTGGAAGATCTGAAATCAGTCTTATAAAATCTTTTATAAAGTTAGCAATACTCTTCTACTGTGCAAAATTCACAAGAAAGTCAGTGCTGCTACCTGCGAAAGCTCTGAAGTCAATATTCATATTCTGTAGGTAAAGGTACACTCAACCTAACTCCAATCCTTCCTTAATTCTTTAATTCTGTAAGGTACATTTATGTTCAGAATCTATTTACTTAGAGAATCAAATTTCTGTAAGTGGTATTAGGCATGTAGATCTGGACCTAAGGAAGGAGAAATGGTAATTAAACACCACTGGCAACTCACCTTTGCAGTATGTTTTACTAAAGAAACAACATCTGAATTTGATGCAATGAGGACTGGAAAATGGCACAAGAATAACATTTCATGCCTACAAATAACATGTGCTGAAGGCATAGACTCCATCAATCTTTGTTCCTTGGTTAGGAGCATTTCCCTGTATTTGCCTGGTGGGAGAGCCCAGCTCCTGCACTGCTTGAGCATCCACTCTCCCAAAACCACCCAGATGGCTATTCAACAGTGTGATTTTACTGTCACAGCAAAATACACTTCCAGTGCAATCTGATTACCAAGGCAGCGTTCTTGATTCAGTGTTCTCATCCGATGATAAGAATCACAGTACAATCATCTTCCTTCTTCAATCCTTGAATCAGGTAATTTTAAAAATCAGTACATCAAAACCTTGCTAAAATGGAAGCCCTAAAACATACAGTGTAACCGATGCTTTTGCAAACTGCCTAACATATATGCATTAAGGCCAGACAAAACCAAAAAACTGCTGCAATACTACAGATGATACAGTTACTCCTGTAGTTATTTCACAGTTAAATAAGGTTGTTTTTTTCCCTTCACTTCCCTTAAAATGACAGCTCAAACAATCTCCTTAACAGAGATGACATCTAGCCTCTACAAGATGTTGCAAGTGACCCAGAATAGGCAAAAAAACATGTTCCGTTAGACATGTGTGAAGATCATTCTTGTAATTGGGGTACAAGGAACCTTGGAAGAGTTAAAGACTGAAGATCCTACTGGGAACGTCTGGAGGAAAGTGATAGCAGAACCATGAACTTCTGTTATTAGTGGCCTTGGAAGTTATTAGCAAAATGAGCCCAGATAAAAACACCTTATAAGAATATTTGTACCAATTATTTATTTTTTTCCCCCAAAACACAAATTAATAAAAAAAAGGAAAAAAGCAGATTTCTTTTTTTTTTTTCCTAGACCTGGATAAAAGAACTGTAATTTTCAACAGGTAGTTTACAATCAGTGGAGAATGAATGAGCAGTCCAGGTTTCCTGATTGATCCATTCAGGGTGTGCTCAGTAGCTGTCTTTATGAAACAACTTTATTTACAACTCAGCATCATCCTGCAGTAGATCTGCATCTTCATCATCCAAAAGAAGGTCAGCATCCATGACTTCATTCTCTTCCATGACATCACCCAGCTCCTGAACAACATCACCATCAACGTCACTGACATTCTCAACATGTTTAACCAAACCCATGTGATCCAGAGGGATCAAACTACGCCCGACTGGCCCAGTAGTTCTCGCAATAGTGGCTGCCATTTCTGCTGCTACAGCAGCTTTCTGAGCCTTCTGCCTTTGCTGCTCTTCTTGTTGTCTGTGAGTCTTCATATGTGCATTGCGACTTTTGATTTTGAAAAACACCCTGGAGTTTAAAGGGAAAAAAAAATAATCGTATAAGAATGCATTGCTTTTGATGTAGTGAGCCAAAAAAGACTCAACAACCTATCAGTACATTTACTTCCCTGTTCTGAAATAGAAGTCAGTGAAGCCTGAAATGCCATGGTGTGAATTTCAGGGACAGGCTACCAGATTTATACATCCTGACAGCATCAAAATGGCCTACTCAGACTCTGATGGAGATACTTTGTAGCTCCCATGGTTGCACATCCTAATTCTCCCTGTGTTTAGTTTCACTACAGTCTTGCACAAAAAGGGGAAAAAACGAAGGAATCCCACCCTAGGGTGGACAAACTCAAACACAGAAACAGTTGTCCACTGTAACATGCATGTCTGTGATAAAGCAAGAAGCTGAACTGTCAGATGTAGAAATTCTAGCAGGTAAGTGGATTCAGGAAAAATGGAGTAACTACTGCAGGGGAAGCGTCCAAAATGTCATGCAAAGCAACCTTTGAAGGTTTTGGTAAGAGGACATGTAATCTAAGGGGAAACTCTTATTTTGAGATCATTGGAGCAAAATAAAAGAGTTTTTCACAACACTATTAACCTGGAATACAAACAGGTAGTTGTGATGTGACGCCGCAGACGGCCATATGCACTTACTTGCCACACTCCTTGCACGGAAAAATTGTTGTTGGGTCGGTCTCACCACTTGTTGTGCTGTGGGCCGGTGAACTCTTGATGGAGCAGTACCCACTCTGCGTACCAGATTTCTGCTTAGTGCCTGGCATGGTGCATCGTGTCTTGGTCACCTGGTTCGTACCCCCGTGAATGCGAGCGTGGCCATTGAGCGCTTGTCGGGAACTGAAAACCTGATGGGGCAGTAGGGCAGAGGGGAGAAACAAAGGAAAATCAAGAAATACTGCTCTGCAACAGAAACTGCAGAAAGAAGTATGATGAATGCTTATCACAGTGCAACAGCTGTACATGTCTTCACATGCCTAAACAATCTCTCAGCTAGAGTTAAAGCAACTTACATCACAATGAAACAAACAAGTGAGATATCCTATTACTACAGCTCTGAAACAAAAAGATAGTCAGAGCTGTCACCCCATGGTATTTCTAATCACTACAACAACTCAGGATTCCATTTTATGGACAGATTGGCATTTTGCCCGTCTTTTCTGGTGTGGGAATTAAAATTGGACAAAAATACTTGTTTGAAGATATTCAGGAGGTATCACTGGCCAGGAATAGCCTAAAACTCTCATTTCCAAAATCACAATCCACTAGCATATGACCTCAGGTGCTATTAAAGACAGCAACAGACTTACAGCGCCACAGTTCGGCATTTCACAGATGAAGGAGGATGAAGAAAGTGAAAGACTCTGAAAGGCAGGCAGATCTATAGGTCCAACAAGAGGGATAGCTGGTGGGTCAGGAGACTTCTGCATTTCTCTTTCTTCCTTTCTATCATCTTCGATCTCCTCATCTTCCTCTAACACTTCCTCTTCTCCACTTGTCTGAAATAGACAGTACACTTAAGAAATACTATAAATATGGTCAAAGACAGCACTGGAGAATAGTATATAGACAGTACTGGAACAGCATGCTGCTTAGTCAAGTCTGCTTCCAGGTTTTGGTATTTTTTCCCATTCTGAATGAACTTACGGTTTTCCTGGAACTACCAGCACTTAACGGACAAGCTGCTGCAGCTCATGAAGCTTCACTGCAGTGCTCAAAACACTCTCCAGAGTGTTACAGAGCTGTGGCTCCAAGAGTCTCCAGATGCCAAGGCGCAATACTCTCCCTCAACAGTTAGAATGGTAACGTACAGTATATTCATAGTCAAATTAAATTAATTACTTAGAAACAACAACAACCCAAATCTCTTAAGACTACTTGTAATACAGACCTTGCACACACAGAGTTGTACTGCTAGTCTGTGTAAACGGTATTTGTGCCACAATTTAGAGGAGCTTTTAAGAGCACACACACAGGCACAGGAATAATTTACAGAGGTTTACTTGCTTCATTACTAACAAAAGCCCTAATTGCTGGACTAGAGTTAGATAATGCACTAGTCAAAAGACTTTTTTATGCCACACAAAATCTTGGAGTAGTTGAGGTCAGAGAATTTTCATACAGATAATAATTTAGAATTACAGAACAATTTTGGTTTGGAAGAGACCTACGTCTTGTAGTTCAATCTCCTCCACAAAACAGGACAAACAATAACTACCAGATGTTAAACTTCTAGACTTACCAGACATTCCTCTCTTTTCTTCTCTAAACGTGTTCTGTGTTTCCGTCCCAAACGCAAGATTTTCTTCCAGGTATAGTAGTATTCCACACATTGTGCAACCGTCTTAGACTTCACCTGTAGTTAAGCAATTGCAGAGATAGTCCAATCTCCATTTTTTGCTCTCATTCAACAAATTTTTAGTATATTCCAGGAGGCAGGCTTAATTTCTCAAACTTTCAAATGGAGACAAGACAGTTTGACTACAACAGGAATAGTTGTATAGACTGATTTTTTAAAGTTGTTTTTCAGTCAAATTTGTGTGGACTAACACAGCACATTTCTCTGGGGTTCTCTAGACTACAGTCAGAAAATGACTGAGAATATACTTCCATAGCTCAAGCGTACAACACCACTGAGGAATCTAGGGAGACTTGGATCCCATAAACCCAGATGTTTTTCAACATTTGAGCTAACAACTGAAGCATTGTGCCCTCAGATGCATACACATTGTCCTTTGTGCTGCGTGGAAAACATGAAAATTAAGCCTGAACATGTTCCCTCTTCATTAACAGGTTTCAACCGTGTCTGTTGCAAGGCTCAGTATCAGTGACTCAGATACCTTTGAACAAACTGACAGAGAACATCAAGATTGTAGTGGAGCACCACACTTGTCCCACATGTGGAATGCTATGACTTGCCTTCCAGGTGTGGAAACTTTTATATATATAAGCAGGAGGAACAGATTTTATTTATTTACTTTTAACTGTTTTTTACTGGTGCTGCAGTTGCACACAGAGGTACACAAAGTAGAATATGCCACTCCTAAAGGCATTCTTATAACCACTGCTGGCTCCACGCCTGCAGTAAGCTGATCTGGCACTGGAGAGAAAAGGAAGGGGAAGAGAATGCAGCAAATGGGAAAAACAACTGGCAGAACAGAAATAACCTTACCATTTTCTGTACAAATATGAAATCTTTGCTGTAGGTGGATAATGCCTCTTTGAACAGCCTCCTTTCTTGATGCGTCCATTTGTCAGATCCTTAAGAAAAAAAAAAAGAGTGAATTAATTTTAAGTGATAAAAACCCACCCCCTTTATGTTGATGTAGGGGTGGGGAACCTCAAATACAAATATGGTTGTGCTGACTCAGATCTTGAGTCCATCTAACCCGTACTCGGTCTCCAGCAGTGGTCACAGGCAGTTGCCTAGGAAACAGTAGCAAGCAAATCTAGTGCCTCTCCCTAACTCTTCCTAACCTCTGACCGTTTTCAGCAGAGGACTTCCTCAGTCTGTTGCAGCTTGCTTATTTAGTAACTATCCTTCTAAGTGCTGACCCACTCTTCCTTTCAACCAATTAAACTTTTTGCACCCAGAACATCTCTTGCCAAGCAGTTTCACAGATCAGTGGACGCTCCACTTGAAGAGCCACCTTCTTTTCTTTATTTCCTGGCTCCCAGTGGTTTCACAGGATGATCCTACATTCTTCAAAACTCAACCACCATCTCCATGCTATTCAGGATTGCATGTCCTTTCAGTCACTCCCACAGCTTTGATGACTGCTGCTGTCCCTCTCTGAAATTTTTTTAGTTCTAAAACTTTCCTACAGAGATGAAGACACTAGAAAGGCACATAACAGTCAACATATAAGCAATTCACAGACTTGCACAGTGGTATCACCATGTTCTCTATCCTCTTAACATTTGACTGGAGGCTTTTTCAGCTCATGTAAAATACAGAGATGATGCTTTCTCAGAACTAGCATTATAATCCCAAGGTCTCAGTCTAAGTGAGAAGTATCACCACAGAGCTCATAATTTTATACATAAGGCTTATATTACTTAATACCCTCTATATGCCACTTTACATTCAGCTACAGAAAAGTTCATCTATAATTTTGTCCTCCAGGCTGCAGCTCTTCTAAAGCCCTTTTGCAGCTCTTCATTTGCATGGCTTGAGGTAAGACACTTAAATATTCTGTGATGGAAGTCAAAATTCGATAGAGATTGTAGCAATGTGCAATACACACAAAGTGCTTTCTGATTGTTTAATCGAAGTTTTATATACAACTTTCAAATATTGTTATTCTGTGTTTGCTGTCTAACTGCCCATGAAAACGTGAAATCAACATTTCAATTGAAATGAATTGGTGCCTCCTCAGTATTAGTCAAACAGAAGTAACACAGGATTGCTCCACTGCATCAAAGCAGTGCCCTGTTTGTAAGAGTAGACATACATTAAAGAAATCCCTAATATTCTTATTAACATTACCATTCTCCATAGAAATACTTGCCTCTGTACTTAATTCAATTAACTTGGGCTTGGCACCATGCATGGTATTGAATTCTACAAGTGACTTATCTCTATTAAAATACATCTATTTTGATTTTTTTTTAATTAACTGCAAATGTTTTGCTTTTCAGTGTCCACTCCCAGGGTCACAAGCTTAGGGCAGGTATCTCACCACTCTGTCATATGCTGAAAACTACAAAATTAACTTTTCTGTAACCCGTTTTCTACAGGCTTTTCCAATACTGGATATAAGCATGCATTAGTTATTTCCACAGAGATTTACACTAACGTTCTCTTAAGCATCAGAGAAAGGCACTGGCTTCAAGCCATGAGTTTTATTTATTCTGTTGTCACCCACAGATCTTTTTACTGACACACTGCCTTGCCATCTTTCCCACTTGAACCAGCATCATTCCCTTCTTACACAACTCACCAGTCATTTGCATTTACCCTTCCTTTGGGCAGGGGCAAATGCACTGAGTCAGTCCAGGATCCTGCACTACTATGCCAAAGTATAACTTGTAAAAGCTTGAACAACACCAAAGGAGATATCTTAGTTTTCAGCAAACCTCTCTAGTCATGCTCTCCCACCTCTGCCCCACCCTCCTGAAAATATATTAACAACAATAATAATAAAGAATTCAATTCCATGAACTAATTTTATTGTACACCTATGGAGAATTCAGGCCTTACAGAGTTTCCCCAATAGCTGTGGTATTAGCAGAGACCCTTACAAGATTATGCGGGTTAATTGGAAGTAACCTAATTAATAGAATAAATCCTGTGTAGGAAAAGAAACAGAAGAAAAGCTGTTTTTAACTCTGGTTGCTGGGAAACCGCTTTTGCTCTTGTTAGCTTGAGGGAGATACAGAGAACGTGTATAGAGAGATATCTGCAATGCAGCAAGAATTTTGGACTTTGGAATACAGAGATCAAATTTTAAACCTGATGTTTCTGTTTAGACATGTATTATACATCTTGCTTCATCTGCATATCATTTTTGCACTGCTTAACTGACAATAAATACCTTCAACAAAGTTTGTGAGTTTGGGTCCAGTCTGTGGTCTTCAAGGGGGCTACACCTGCACCCAGGGAGCCCCCCTAAGAGGTGGTTCAAATCCATTATCTACAGCATATTTTGGGTCTGATCCATACCCCATCAGTACGTACAGTAAGTTTTCTGACTGCCTGGAGCACATTATTTAAGAGATCATCTCTCCTGCAAGTGTCACTGCAGGAGAACTTCAGACCTGAGACACTTCACTGGTCAAATGAAAACAATTCAAGTGTTTGCTACGGCCCTCCTCTTCAATTAGTTACATATTCCCTTTCTTTTTCCTAAAACACCATCCTGACAGATGGCAAAGCATTAGAATGGAGAGATCAGGGTGTTCTTCCAAGCGGTCTTGGGTCAGCATGCCCAGCTCTCTTGGCATGCAACAGAGAAGCCTGAAGTTTCACAATTTGCATCCCCCATGAGTCAACAGGTTTCCAAGGTGAGCTATTTGCTTCTACCCTCATTTGAGTGCAATGCTAAGGATGAGTTTGGATATTTATGTTTGTGGTATCACTTAATTCTCATGATGTGGCAGTGCCTGAGAGCTGCGATTTCCGAGTATGGAGCAGAAAGCCCAAGGAGTTAACTCAAACAAATGGCACTTGAAGCTATTAATGCACTAGATTGTGAGAAATTCCCATATGCCTTGAGTGGCTGATTATCAACCACAAATAAACTATTATTCAAGAGCTGCTGCATGGTGCTGGAGAGTGGCTGTCAATGTAAGTTGCAATCACATGTTGCATTCAAGAGCATTAATAAGTAATGCTTTGTCTTGTTATTTTATGGTACTTAAATCCAGACTCGTGAGATTTTTGTTTCATGCTGTGATAAGCAGAATGAGACTTTCTTTCCTGCTTAAGAAATGGGAATACACTCATGTCTACAGGTCTCAGTGCTAGTTAACAAGGATTAGTGTCATCTCACATAAAGATTAAACAAAACAATCTCTCCTGGCTCCTCCCTGCATTGCAATAAAACACTTCTTGAAACTACTGTGAATTTGCTTCAGTAAAAATTGTTCCTCCTCCTATGTCACACAGGCAGAAATTTCATATCTGCTCTGCTAATTAGATCACTCACTGAGGATGAGGCTCCTGGGTTACTTCCTCATCTTCCTGCTCTTGTGCCCTGGACTGTCTCACACATATGATTTGGGGTTATGTCTTCAGACAAGAGACCCTGGTCAACATTCTTGGCTGACATCCTCCTCCATCTACCCCCACGTCCACCCTTTGGACTGCAACAGAGCTGTTATCAAAGGCACTAGGCATCTCCTTCAGCCAGGACTGAAAACCTGATCTTCACATTTATTCACTCACATTATCAGTTGCCATCAAACATTTCTGGTTCTTGTTCTCAGGCCAAGGGGTTAAGGAGTTGCTTTACAAAAGAGTCCTTGTTACTTGGGAATCCTTCCAGTGAGCTGCTACCATCAGGAAGCACCTTGTTTCTGTATTTATGTGGCATGATGACTGTAACTGGACATGAGTATATGACCCCGGACATTGTTATTGACTGACTGACCACCAGAAGATTTGTGACTTGTTTTGTATTGAGTTTAAGCTGGAGATAAATTCTTCCATCTCATACCTAAAAACTCTGGTTTGTGTGTCCAAGCAGCTGTTACCAACTACAAAGCAATAAGTAATAAATATGGAGGGCTGCAGAGGTGAGACATTTGCCACCTGTGCTTATGTGACATAACTGAAGTCTAAGGTGGCTTAACACCACCTCACATATTTCACAGGGCACTTCTGCTTCATCACCAAAATGTGGTTCTTGCTGTGTTTTTTAACGAAGTCACCAACCCAAACCTGGGGGTTTTGTTTGTTTGGTTTTTTGCTAGATCCATGCAAAGAGTGGCTCTGCACTAGTGAGAGTTACAGCACTGCCTCTTTGGAAGGATGCTCATGATTATCATCTTTATTTATCCTGCACCATCGCCTCAGAAAAAGAGGGCATAATGGCAGACATTTACATACCAGAAAATTAAGACTTTACTGGTAGTAAATTATAATCTATGAATATAAGCAATTTTAAAAGGAGAAAAATTTAAATTTAGCTTTAAAAAAGGAAAAAAAATTACTCAAGCCAATCTTAAATCTGTAGAACCCTACTCAGCAACATGGATGTAGAGTTTCTGTACATCACCAGTCAGGTGAAAAACTGTGACACTTGTAGCAAAAGGCTCCAGAAGTACCACTCTGCAGTGTCCACATCACCTCTCTATTAGAGGCTGCCATTCCTGCAGCAGACAGCAGAGAGTGCAGCATGATCCCACGCTCCAGCCAGGGATGCCAGCCTTGGACTCTGTAAACAGCAGACACAGAGATGACCAGGAAACCTACCAGCATAGTGGTAATTCGCCAAAGGATGACACTTCAACCTCACTGGCTTTCTCAACAGCAGCTTCTCAAGAGCAACCTAAATGAAAAAGCAGGGAAAAAAACAATTAGCAAATGAAGTCAGCTGCCCCATACAACTGTGTTATTTAGAAGACTATCTGGTATGAGGTAATGAATTAATCTCCTCTCTTTTTTCTTTTCTGTCATACAAAATCATATCAAATTACTCCAAGGCCCGTTAACACTGTACCTCACAGAAAAGCACCTAATGGACACCTGTCCAGCTTTAACTAGCACAAATGTGGCTATTACTTCACAACTTCAAGCTCTTCCCTCCCTTCCGGTTGTCACATAAAAATACGTTTATAGTTTTTTATTTGATAGTGTTAATTAATACTAATATTTAATGGTTGGTTTGACAGCATTAATATTTATAGTGCGAAGTCTTTCAGAATATCACTTTAGGTCAACATCTGTCAGGAATGACAGTAAGTACAGTTAATCCTCCTTTGGATCAGGGAGACAGATGATTTGTGGATCCCTAAAATGTTTGCCTTGACAATGCAGATCCCCCAGTATAGCAAATTCCACGGCCTGAGAGTTCAGTTCAGGCACCTGCCTTAGATGGCTCAGGTAGAGGCTACACAGAGCTTATGGGAACTGGGAAGCAAGCTACAAAACCCTGCACTAGACAATCCTGGAAGACTCCTTCCCGCCTTGCATTCTCCTGCATTTTGTTTTACGTCGGCTTTCCAGGAACTGGTGCAGGGCCTTGCCTTTCCCTAACACAGGGAAATAGTTAATAACATTTCCATCACTAAACTAATGCAAATATTTGAAATGCATTATTTATATGGGAACTGTGCGCAATTACCTCACAGTTCTGAACAAGTAAGTAGATGTGATTGCTGCTACAAAAAAAAAAAAAAAAAAAAAAAAAAAGGTTTTTATAAGGGCTGGAAGAGGACTAAGCTTTCTATGACCAAATATAAAGCTTGTGAAATATCAGGGCTGGAGCAAGCACTGGGAGACATACAAAGCCCCAAGGCTATAAACTAAGTAATCTTATCTATATAAAATATACAGTAAGCCTTCAGAGAGGCACTGCTTTGAAATTTAAATTTATCTAAGAATGAAAGGGAAAAGTCATTCCCCAAAAATGTTACAGGATGTTTAAAGCATCACTGCTACTCAATCAGAAATCTCTTTTTTATATAACCATAGCTAAATCCATTTAATAAAGCATGCTAATTGATCTGCAGAAGAGGATCATATCTCCCCGTTCAGCTTCTTATCTTACCATAATATCTCCTTTCGCCTCAAAGAGAGAGTGCAAAGCGTATTCTGAGTTAGTGCCTCCACCAGGTAACACACTGGAACAGCTCATATTTAAAAGGTCTTCCACTGTCAGAAACAAGCCAACATTTTACTGCAAATACAGGAGCCTGCCAGTCAGACACCTAGAGCCAAGGATTCTGTAATACCACTGAAAGACAACGTAGTTCAGGGCAACAGCTTTCATACTCTTTCTCCCCAGCACCTCATCTCCTGGTTTTAGGATCACTCACTGAAGAGATGATGTGATGGGATTTGCAGAGTGCATGCTTGGGATGGGACAGAGTATTGCAGAGCCAGAGATTTGGTTGTGAGGCTTGCACAGACCCATGACATTGCTGTGCCAAGAAGGCTCCAGCTGGGGTGGAGAAACAGAAATGAACCATGCTGGAAGCAGAAACAAACTCTGCTCAGGACTACTAGAAACCACTGAGCCCATCACATCTGCTCTCAGTTATGGTCACAGGACAGGCCCAGGAGCCATCAGCTGCCTCTCATCTCTGATCTCTGTCCTTATCAGACAGTTCAGGAGCCAACCCCCCCCCCTACTTCTCAGCAATCATCTTTCCCCCTTGGCTGCCTGAAAGCAGTTCAGCCAGGATTCAGTAAGTACCACTATATAATGCTGTTACTTTAAACCTGTAACATGCAGTTCTGGTCTCTTGCTCTGCAATCTCAGTAATTAACACTCTCGAACATTTTGTACAGCATACACATGAGAAATCAATGTGAATTTCTTCCACAGGCACAGAGTGATGTATGAACTTGTAAAATGGCCAATTATTGTACCTCTTTGCTGGAAGACTTGGTTTTCCAGTTCTGGCCATGGTTTCCAAACCAAAGTAGCTTTGTGCACATCTTTCTCCATTAGCAATCTGTCCTGCAGGTCAGGAATATCAGCCTGAAACCTGGATCCGATATTAATTCGTCTACAAAGATAAATAAATAAGTATGTAATCAACTACACAATGTGCAGAAAAAACGGAAGACACATTAGCATTCATTTTGTTTCCAACAAAACTTTTATTACAGCGGAGTGGCAGGAAATTGTGTCAGATTGCTTTATGCAATGCTTTACTCCCCATGGGGTAAGTTCTTTGAACATTGTAGAGAAGTGATCTCTTGAGGGAACTCAAATTTTCAATATGCCATTGCAACTCTACTGAGACATCATACCTTACGTGTGTGCTGTCTAGTAAAGAGGCTAGATGCTGAAAACAGGAACTTTCTGTCTCATAGAGAATGGCACTCTTCAGCAGAGAGCAGAAAGAGATATTACTGCTGAGGGACAACTCTATCTGCAGATGACCCAGGGGAACCTACCAGGTAACATCTCTCCAAAGTCCCACAGTTAATATATATAAAAGCAAGAGTACTGGATCAAAGAGTCATAGAATGGTTTGGGTTGGAAGAGACCTTAGGAATCATCTAGTTGCACCCACCCTGCATGGACAGGGATACCTCCTGCCAGACCAGGTTGCTCAAAGCCCACCCAAGCTGGCCTTGAACACTTGCAGGGATGAGGCATCCACAACCTCCCTGGACAACCTGTTCCAGCATCACACCACACAGCCCTCAGCCCTCCCAGCCATCACTAGCCCTTTTTTCATCCTCAGTGGCTCCTACCAAGCCTTTCCCAGCATTTTTGAGCCACATCATCCACATCTTTCACACCCACTTTCCTTTCAGCGTCCTCAGCCACCGTCCAGAGCAACCTTGAATGCATCCAGCCCAACACATGATTTCAGGCAGCTGAATGCTACCTGCCCAGTTCAAAACACTTCAGACCACACACTCTAGGCTGGAGCCAATCTATTGCAGTAGTGACAAAAACAATACTGTTTTTCTTACGGTTCAACAGTCTGTTCTCCAGGCCCAGGCGTCATGGGAATGACACTTCCATCAATACTATCTGAAACAGAGATTGGATTTTGTGTGTATAAGGGTATATTGGTAATAACTGCAGCTCTGCTGATGCTCCACCTCCCAGGCTGCACTGCCACCTCTTTATTAATAACATTACTCTGGTCTATTAAGCAAAAATTACACTTGATCAATATTTAGACAAAAACAGCCTAAATTGTTAGAGGTAACAGAAACATCCTAACTTGCATGGGTTTCTACAGCCCTGATAATGTATGACTAGACACCTTTTCTTGTGAAGCACTGAAAAACAAACACTTCAAACGAACCTCGTGTCTTAAACCAGGTCTTTTCCCTCCACTTCAGAAGGCCCAGCTATGACCTTTCTTGATGCAGACTAAGTTAAAAGATCCCAGCCTTACTTGCTAGTTAGGTTCCTCTACTCCCTTTATGCTTAAAACCACCTCTATAAAATCCGAGGCAAAAACCTAATAAAAATGAACTGTGCCTCTGAAGCAGCAGACCCAGCCATGCAGGTGAGCACATGTAAAAACCATCCCTGTGGGAAGAGAGCACAGAGGACAGTGATATTTGCATTGTACTGCCGCTCTGTCAACAAAACACTTACTAGACCGACACAGGAGCACCCGTGGAGTGGGTGTCAGTGGAGTAAGTGGCAGCTGAGTGTGCGAGGTGCTGTGAGAGGATGTGATAACACTGCTGAAGAGGCCAGACCCTTGCCGAACGGGACTAAGCATCGGCGGCGGAGTGTAGGGGGGAAGCTCGTGCGCTCGGTCCAGCAGATGGTCTCCAAGGACACGGGGAGAGCGAAGCTGACTCTGGTACAGGGTGGCGCCGGAGTGGGACATGCTGAAGTTGAAGGAAGGAGGAGGTATGAAGAGAGGTTCGGGCCTGTGCCGATACTTCTTCTTGTCCTGCAACGGTTTGAAGTTTTCTTCCAATTTTACAGCACTTGGATGAGTTTTTTTGCTAATTTCCTAAAGGAAAACGTGGGACTTTAGTATATAAGCATGCTTAAATGTGGTTTGCGCACAACAGCCACAGAACTGTTACCACCAGGCAGCTCTTCAGGTACCACCATAATACGCCTGGTCAGTACAGTATCTGGCGCTCCACTGAAGCCTCAGGGGAGTGAGCAAAACCTAGACAAATTACCCTCTCCTCCCTCACTAAGCCCTCTAGGTCAAGGCAGGGCTGAGCCACGGGTACCGACATGGAGAGGCTGCTGCCAGCTTTTGAAGGTCCAGGGAACGGTTCTCCCAGGCTGTGAGTTTTCCACACACTTCTTCAGCTCCACCCAAACACCCTGGGCACTTCTGCTTGCAATGCATACAGTCTGTTGAGAGTTAAACTTAATCACCCAGTCACAGTTTATTAGAAACTTTATATGAGATGTTTTCCAATGCATTTATTTTGTTTGACTAGGAAGGACACATGAGCTCAGTGAAATTACCACAGTACTCAGCAGCAGCAAAGGAAGAAAAATGTAATAAATTCAAATTCTTTGCCTCTTATCACTACATTCCCATCAGCTTGAGTACAGTCCAGCTGCAACAAATCTTGAACTTAACTCTCCTCTTTCCGTGAAGGAAAACGGGTTGTAGATGACCATTTGGGAAATTCACACACTGAAATGTGCCTAAAATTCTAGGGTTTGGAATGTGGAGTCCAGAGAAGACACAGAATTTGTGCAAACCTGGAATGTGGATTTCTGGGCATTGGGGGTGAGGTGGGAAGAAAAAGGGTCTCAGGTTGTGCTTTCAGAACACAAGCTGGGAAGCGACCACAGTATTAAATATACTGCTTTCAAGTGTTCAGATTGCAGATCTTTTTTAGGATAAATTTGGAAAAAAAATTTTGACAGATTACTCCATTACTCTCTAATGTCTGCATCATCTGGTAAATTCTACTACTACATAAAGTAAATTACTACAGTGTATGTTTAGACAACGTGCATCTTTACACCATGGGTGGCTCTTGAGAATCACATTCACCCAATAAAAATCATGTTAAAGGAGCATTAGCACTGTCACCCTTTATCCCTTATGTTAATACATTCCAGCTTGTGAAATGTTTTTGATTACAGAGGTCTTGTCCTCTCTGTTAGATCATGGCTGTATCCTCTCCAACAGCTGTTGACATTTTTTCAAAAACCTCTACGTTTTGGGAGAGTTTTTCTTCTTGCAGGGAAAAAAATGCAGCTTTACAGAGAATTCTGTTGATGAAGGACATTCAGAATAGTGAAAGAGAGAGGGTTACCTGTAACCACAGACATAGTCCATCACGATGGTAAGCATTTGGTGCTCATAAACAAGAAAGGGCAGGAAAAAAAAACAACCCTAAACTTCCAGAAAAAAACCCAACCAACCAACCAAAAAACCAACAAAGACCCAGGAGGCTAGATCCAAGTCTTTGACTGAGGGCTCATTTGTTCTTCTCTTTAAATGTGAAAGAGCTGGTACTCCTTTCTCACTAGTGTAAAGCAAACTAACTACCCAAGACATCATAGAAGTCCTATATACCTCCATTTCCTCTGCTGCTTCACCTGCTGCATGCACCTTAGCCTCAGTGGGGTTATACTGACACAACTTTCAAAAATGATCATATTGATTATTAAAGGACATTGTGATGTCCATGGCCTCTCAATGAAGAATCACCCCAATACACTCCTGAAGCTCCAGGAACTGATTCCTATTATCCAAGACTGAATGCATCCTTATGGGCCCTGCTGCCAAACCTTGATAGATGCATTTTAGGTAGAACCTGATGAACCTCATTTGACTGCTACATGCAGCTCACCATCCTATAGCCTTGCTAAATATTTCATTTCCTTCTGCTGTTTAATATTACTAATTTCATGAGCTTTGTGGGAGCTTTTCTGGACAGCTCAAAGCACAGTATAAATAAATGCAACAGAGCTCCAGTTCTTTGGTATTAAAAAAACAGTCTCCGATGGCACAATCTCTTTACAGAAGAAGAGGGAACTGTAGATCTTATGATCTTTGAACACTTCCAATGCTACTACTGTTATAAATTATAGGATTCAGATAAGAAACTATGTAAGTTTAGCTTGGTTGGGCAATAACAAAGACAGGAAACATAATTTTGAGTGAATGAATGCGCATTTAGCCAAACACTGGCAGATTTAATCACAGTTACTTTACATACGTTGCAGAAATACACAAGCCCAAGCCACCTACTCTGATGTCTCTTGAGAAGATCTCCCACTCAGAGCTAAAGGATTCAGAAAAGACTGTCCCTTTTCTCTCTAGAAACTAGAAATAGAATAGAAAAACTGTGCTGCTGAGTTACAAGCTAGGTCTGTCTCTGAAAGGAGGAGAGTAAAACATTTTATATATTTTTAAAATTAGTGTGTATGTCTGAGTGAAGAATGGGGTAGGGGATAAATACACAAATATTATAAGGAGTCACCCATGATGGTTTATGCTGCCCTCTTGTTTGTCCATCAGCCTCATGAGAAGGAAAAAAAAAAAAAAAAAGAAAAATCACAAGAAAAATCACAAAAATCTGCATTACACAGATAATACCACACAGTACTTATACTCCCCAGTAGTCTCTTATGGCGTAGCCTGCAAGCATGAATTTGAAGGAACAAGCAGTACCTATTTGTACACTAGAGCATGAAATAAATACTGGTTGCTCCAGGACTCTCTAAGGAAAACAAGACCATTCTCACATCTCATTCAAGTACTCAATTCCTCATGCTGCCTGACAACTTCTGTTGTATGAGTGAAATGAAAGTACTAAGCACAGCCGTTTTTCCTATGTCAGAACTCCCAGTGATTAAACCTTAGATCTGCTGCATGCAGAGGGAAAGGGAAAAATGACTTCATTGTAAAACTCTGAGTCGGCAAGCTTCAGAATATTGGCTTAAAGCACACACTGTAAGCACTGCACAGTGCCCTCCTATCTTCAGCTGAAATGACAAGCACATACATCTAGCTTGAAAAAACAGGAAGAAATAAAACTGCTGAATTTAAGCAGTAACATGAAAACAGAGCAGCCTGAAAAGGAAAACAACAAAACCAGTAAAAAGATACTAAATCCCTTTGTTCAAGTGGGATAAAAGAATATCACAATCCAATTTCAAATGATTTATTTTCAACTGAGGTCTTGATTCGCCAGCAAAGGGAAAATGAATATTTTCAAATGACTGGGGAAGAAATGCTATGAGGCTACAGGCCATTTTGTTTATCAGGCATCATTAAGATTCCAGAAAATACTCTGAAATACAGACATTTTAGAAAGTAGCAGCACTATGAACAAAGGGATTTAACAAGCACAGCACAGTTAGTGGCAAGAAATGCAGCACTCACAGAGGATGAGCAGGGGTTGGCCACTTTTGGACTGCACGGTGGAGAGTAAGTCATCTTCACAAGAATGGGCATCTCATCATCTGACACAGAGTTGGCAGGCTTGTCTTTGGCTGTGGCAGTGCTGGCAGAGGGCTGCATGCTGGGCTCAGGTGACAGAAGCTTTACAGGGACAGACACTGGCATGACGATGGGCGCGAGGCTATCCACCTCTTTAGGCAGCGGCTGCTGTGGTGGTGGTTTCTCTCCTTCATCCTGTACAGACAATTAAAGGCTTTCAGCCCGAGTGAGGGACGGCTACTTATGGATCCATACACAACGCAGTGTATGCACCGTGGCTGAAAAGAAGTGGCCAGGGTTACAAAACACACAACAGCATTGCTTCTTGGACCCTCTGATTTGCCTTGAATGAGGTTAGCAGATTACTTATGGCTCCTACATAGGATTCAGCCTCGGTGATGAATAGCCACATTAAGCACCTTTACAAGGTAACGTGCAAGAAGGGAGATAAACACGTTCTCTTTTTATCACTATATAGAGACAGAATTGTCCATCACCAACCTAAAAACAAAGACACAGATGGCGTAACTCTGGTAGCTCTTTGCCTTCCTGTGGTATTCCCAGCTAGGACATAATTTCTAAAATATCGAGACAGAGAAAGATTGACTGATAAGGCAAGTTATTTTTATGCAGAACAGTTCAAACCCTCATTTTTGGTTTGGTGTTTGTCGGTACCTACATAAAGAAAGCTGTCAAAGATTCAACAATCCTGCTCCTTCAATTAAAACATGGGAAGGCTTCCAAAAAACATCCCTTAGTCATCCAAGTAGTCCAAATGAAAATAAGGAAGACTTGATGTTCCTGCTATTTCTAATATAATAAACAAACATAAGAGGATAAAAATTTAGATACTCCTGACACAACTGTGTTGGTTGTTTCTGTAACGTGCAGAGAAAGAGATGGACAAATGCTGTTTTGTCGTCCACCACCTAACTCTGACTTTAAAGTAGGACTTCTGGCCTACCAACTAGCAGAATTACAGAATCTCAGAATGGTGAAGGTTGGAAGGAGCCTTAAAGATCTTAAGGTTCTAACCTCCCTGCTATAAGCAGGGACACCCTCCCACTAGAGCAGGTTGGTCCAAGCCCCATCCAGCCTGGCCTTAAACACCTCCAGGGAGGGGGCATCCACAACCTCCCTGGGCAACCTATTCCAACACTTTGCTACCCTCATGGTAAAGAATTTCTTCCTGATGTGTAACCTAAATCTACCCTTTTTCAGTTCAAAACCATTACTCTTGTCCTATCACTAGTCTCCCTGGTGAAAAGTCCCTCCCCAGATTTCCTGTAGCCCCTTCAGATACCAGAAGGCCTCCAGGCTGAACAGCCCCAACTCTCTCAGCCTGTGTTTGTAGCAGAGGTGCTCCAGTCCTTGGATCATCTTTGTGGCCCTTCTCTGGTCCCTCTCCAACAGGTCTGTATCTTTCCTGTGCTGAGGACTCCAGAGATGTATGCAGTATTCCAGGTGCAGTTTCACAAGAGTAGAGAAGAGAATCACTTCTATAATTATGTGCACTTCTACTTACACAGGGTATGACATAAGAAAACAGCACTGAGAAGAACAAGTTTTGACAGCAAAGCAAAGCATGGCAAAGCAAGCAAACATCAACATGGAAAGGAGAGAGCCAAATACTAAAGTAAAATGAACTGCTACCTGTTTGAAGTTAGGAGATGCTCTTACTCCTCCATGTGACCTCATGTGACCATTTAGAGCAGGCAAACTCTTAAACTCCTTCAAGCATATTGAACACATTAGCTTGTTCTTTGCATCAGCTCTCTCAGGAAGTGTTTCTTTGTTCTGGCCACTATTGTTTTTAGCATGGAACAGAAGAAGAGACATTAGTTTGGCATGTTCCTTGGTTGCAGAGGAAGCACTTTAGTCAAGGAACTCAGTAAAATTTTACAGCTAGATGGTTATGAAGCCACAAGTAAGCATGGGGTGAGTGCTATGGAACACATGGGCAATAACCTAGATCAACTGTGCCCAAGATAGGGAGAAGGTAAGTTATGAATAGGACATGCTCATCAAAACGTGACACTCAGTATGGAAGCCTGAGAATCCAGCAGATCTGTCACAACAGACCTACATTTCCCCACTCATGCCAGCAGTTAACAAGTAAATGGACATAATGCCCCTACTTATGGTAGACAGCTGTGCCAGAGGACACCTCAGCCCTTCAGAAGTGAGACTTTGAGAAAAACAGAAGATCCTTGATGCCAAAGATACAAATCCAAACCACACATTGTCCCTTCTCTTACAAATGCAACACCGAGAGCAAACTGCTCCCTGATTTTGTTTTTTATTTTTTGTTGTTGTATTCTGTTTTTTTTCCTTTCTTTTTTAAAAACCAAAGCATTTATTTGATTTTATTGCTGGGGGGAAGGGTGGAAATCGCACAAAATTAAATTCACAAAGCAGAAAACTAAAGATGTTTCTGGAAGAGCAACAACTGTTACCTACCCAGAGTGCATTCCCCTCCCTCTAAAATGCAGCACTCCTTTGTATCTCTCATCTTTAAATTAAAAAGAAAAAAACATTTAAATACCTTTGTTCTGGGGACAGAGGCTGCAGTCTGCCATCTGACAGTTGCACCTGCTATGAAAGGAGGAGAGGGGAAAAGAAGGGGAAAAGATGCAGAAAAAAATTTTCAGGAAATATTAACGCAGAAATTCAGGTCTTCATAGCATTATGGTTGCATTTTGCATAGGGTTTTACTAATATCAAAAGCTTCCGAGTTGAGAGCCTTGCAAATCTCCATCAAATCAGTGCCTCTGTGAGCACAGCTAGTGCAAGTTTTCTTACACTTGCCTGCTGTTTGAGGCCTTTGCTCTGCCCCAGAAATACTGCTTTTGCAAAGGGGGAGTCGACCGACTCTTCCTGAACAATTGAGCCCTCAAATGTTGAAAAATGAGCGAGGGCACTTAGTTGTAGCTGGGTCTCTCCTCCCCATAAAGCAAGGCAGCACTTCCCACAGCCTCTCTCCTGAGGGTAGCAGCAAGAGCTCTGTGCTGGCTGCAAGCCCAAAGCCAACCCACTGATGCAGACAGGAGAGGGCTCTTTACCTAGTTCCCCAAAACATCCCAGCAACACCCACAGCTCACATCCTAACCTTTGGGCTCTCCTGCAGCTGTTTCATTTCCACACCTCGCTACTCTTCCGCAAATCAAGTTTGGCTGAGTGAGTGTGGATCAAAAATATTACTGACCTGAGGCCATGTGGCACTGGGAGAGTCTTGCTGAGAGCTTCTGTTGTTCAGATGAACTCCCGAGGGTGGCAAAAGAGTTCGATGAGGGACAGCATTACCTACAGAATTCACCTCCTGCCGTGCGGGATCCTCAGTGGTCTCTGGTGGAGTGAGGCCGAGGTGGGAGTTCAGAGATGGTGCCCTGCTCTCACTTGGGTATTGCTTTTGTTGCTCTTGCTGCTGCTGCTGCAGTAAACTCTGTGGGTATAAGTGCCTGTACTGCTCGTGGGGATCTTGGTAGCAATACTGAGGCACCGATCCCAACTGGATAAGCTGGACAGGATGACTTGGATCTTGAGAGTACTGGTGTGGCTCAAGCATAGTCTTTGGATCAGGTTCCCTGTGATACGGAGTAAGCGGCAATTGCATCTGCTGCTGCTGCTGCTGCAACTGTTGCACAACAGGCTGCGCCTGGTAATACTGAGCGATCTGCATGGGGCACTGCCGC
>NW_009951965.1:128770-146305 GCF_000747805.2 Chaetura pelagica | reverse complement strand
GGCGGGGCGGGGTGCTGCTCCTGCTGCCCCTCCTGCAGCGAGAGCCGCTGGTGCCCCTGCTGCGGCTGGGCGTAGTACTGGGGCTGCTGCAGGTGCTGCATCTGCTGGGGCAGGAGCTGCTGGGGCTGAACGTGCGCCGCTCCTTGCTGGAAGGCAGAGTGCATCTGCATTTGCGATAAATGCTGCTGGTAGTCGTAGTACAGCTGTTGGTGCTGCATGACTTGCATTTGTTGCTTTTGCTGTGTGCTTGCAAAATTCTGGTGTGTTTGCTGTGGCACTGGTTGGTATCTTTGTACACTGGGAGTTACGGGCTGTTGCTCAACCGCTGGCTTCTGGGACAGCAGCTGCCTGAGCGCACTGTCACCAGAATTATCCACCATCGAAGACTCCGTGTGCAAAACCTGAGCCATGTTGTTTACTTGAATTCTCAGATTTTGGTTTGCAAATACTTGCGTAAAGGAGTCCAGTTTGTGCAGGACTCCACTGGTAATTTTTTGCGATCGATTTTCACTGGGTTGAGAGTAAGAATATTGGTATCCATCGTGGGATTCCCCCTGCCCAAGGGGGCTCCACATTGAGCTTTGATTATTCAAATTGTTCCTCACAGGGATGTGGTTTCCTGAGCCAGAATGTGTCCAACTGGTCTGCCTAGATGTATCCACTGACCCAAGACTTTTCGAACCTACAGGCAAAGCTATGCTGTCCCTTGAATCTTGGGGAAACTGGGGCGAGAGAGGGGACGCCTGGGGAGCATCCATAACAGACGTCCCGAAGCTATGATTTAGAGATGAAAGGGAGTTCATTTGGTGCTGTTGGTAGTACAAGTTCTCATTGCTGTTGGCAGTATGGTTAGTTTTATACAATTGCTGGTCCCCCATTTTTGGTCACTTCTGTTCCAAACTTACAGGCACACGAACCATTGAAATCTCTATGAACCCTGAGATAGCTGAGTGAGGGGAAGGGAGGGAAGGGGAAAAGAAGATAGAGTTACTTATAATTCAGCATGTCCGTGTGCATCACAAGGACTAAGATTTCCTCCAGTCTGTCAGTAATTCCAATCTCAGACCTGATGTTGCTTCACATCTTCAATAAGTGGACTGCAGCGCAAATCCTACACAGATCAGTAGGTTCAGTGTGCCAGGCACCTGTGGAGCAAGAGAAAGACAAGGTAAGTGCTGTCTGCATGAACTCTTACTGTTCATACTGTTCAATATACATTGCCTCAAAGGACACTGTAAAATCTCCTAGTTTGAAATGAGTAATCAGATGCAAAACTGTAGCAGCCAGGCAATTCCGGAGCAGTTAAATTCCTCTCATCTCATTATCCTGCCTCTACTCTTGTGCTCAGATAAAATAATTCTGCCTAACTAATAAAGGCTCATTCTTCAAAACTTGTTTTTTCCCCTCAAGTATATGAACACTCCAGAGGTTTTAGCTGGCCACATAATACTCTCTCATGACAAGTTTTAGCCAGACAGTCAACAATCAAGCCAAGTCACCTTCCCACTGCTACAGCCTCATTGTCAGAAGCAACACGCCCATTTTATAACACAAAATTAAGTACTACTGACACCACAGGTGCCTCCACAAAGGCCTAGAAAGGCAGGTAAAAGAAAACCACAGCTTTGAACAGAGCTGACTGTACTCAGATATCAGCATCTAATGGGAATACAGAAAAGTTAATGGCAATCTGGGATTTGCACAGAGCCTTTTACGGTTTTTCACAACTTCCAGGGTATCTCCAGGAGGTGTCCACCAGTCGTAGGAAAACAGCGTCACTGAAGGATAAGATGCAACACTAATGCTCATTGCTGTGACAATTAAAAACAGTCATGAGCATAGCTACTCAACTGCATCTGTGCACATAGACTTGTTTGCTCCACCTATGTGAAATCTGATTAATGCTAAGACAGAACTAGTCCATGGAAATCTTTTCCGATTACTCACCTTGCATCGGGACCTCTGAACAACTTCTATTCTACGCTCTCACCCTTCCTCCTTCAGTTTGCATTATTTTAACCCAATTTATACCAAATGCAATCACACACATGTACAGAGGTAAAATATATCTATGCACACAGACACCAGGTTTTAACATAAACGTTGATTCTGAACTTTAAAATATTAGACCGCAAGCCTAACTCTGTTTCCTTCACATCTGCCTTTCTAAACATGCCTTCCACCAAAGACTCCTGCGTACCAATGTCCTTACCTTTTTTAACTTAGAAGAATCCTTGATCTAGATGGATAAATGTGAAGTCACTGATGGAGAAAATTTTAACCATTGCCAGATGCATACTAGCGAGTTCCGTGCTAGCAGCAGCAAATAAGGGTAACATATAGCTGCAGGCAGAAAAAACCTTTTCCATTCTAGCATAATGTATGACAGAAAACCATAGCTCCCAACGAAGAGGGCTTTCAGCATGTACACTGTTTTTGTGTAAACCATCTGCAGCCATTAGCATGTAACATTTTCACGTGACAAATAATAGCTGAGAATAACTGCAAGCTTATTACCCTTTTCCAGAAATATACATTGCTTCATAGTTTCTCTGAAGACACTCCCTTCCAGATTTTTATAGATGCACAATTAAAAAAAGATACGAGTCAACAATGAATGGTCAGGCTGCCAACAAGATTTTTCAGCCACAACCCAACTTCAAAGACTTCCCATTAAAAATTACGAAGGGAAACTAAACAAAGCCTCCGCAAAACATTCAAAGGGCATAAAAATAAACACTCTGTGATATTTCACACTGAAAGGCCATCAACTTTTAGAGGAAAAGACAGATCCTATACAGGAATATGTATCTTCTCTTAAGTCTGCAAGTTCAGAAGTCTCTGAATACACCTTCCCACAAGAACAGGGCATTACTGGATTTGTCGATATACCTTTTGTGTAGGAGGTATGTCCCATTTCACCTATTAAGTGTTATAATTAACCTCAAGTTCCTTGGTTTTGGCCCTTCTGAAAGTTTGCACTGACAGGTATTAGTCAAAGGACAAGAAATAATACTGATATGAACCAATGAGGGAGAATAATTGTCTTCAGGAGACAATTTATGACTGCAAGAATTTGAGGAGAAAGGACAGCAAGAGGACTTACTCCTAAGGCAGCACACAACACGGTTTCAGTATAAAAAGGAATCAAATGGCCAGCCAGGACCCTGACCTCCTACTCTTCCCACAGATGGAAGCACCACAGGGGCAGGTGCTGTACCAGCAGCCACAGATAGTTTCGTGGTCAGGAGAGAAAGTACCAGCCCTTGGGCATACAGCAAACTCCATTTCCTGCACCCTTTCACCTGGGGTTTACCTGTTAACAGTTCTTAGGGTACTAGAACACAGTGAAGAAGGTTTTATATCTGAGGCATTAGCACAAATCTCTTTCTTCTGCTCTCTCAGAAGAAATAAATAAATAAATAGAAGTTAATACAGAATTATTCAGCAGCAGCTCCAGCATCCTTAATCCACCTCCAGTTTGGGAGGTGGGACATACTGCTGTCTGTTAGGTAGATTACAAAGTTACCACAATTACAGAGATATAAGAGTGAAATCTGGAAACTTCAGTTCCTCTGAGAATGACATTTGAACAAAATTTGCAGTGTTTTCAAACACCCATTCTCACACAAAAAAAAAAAAAAAAAAAAAGAGAGATGAAAATGTTCCTTTCTAGAGCATCACTGAGCTGAAGGGAGAAAAGTGAAAATGTTTAAAAAGCATTGTTATTCTACATCCAGCTAATGCAGAAATAAAACAGACAGGCACACTGATAAAAGCATAATGAATATCAAACCAGTCCCTTAGATACCAGAGGGGTTTTTTTTAGTACTGGAACAGGCTTAAATTCCAGGGCTTGATGCTGTATACACTGAGCATTTGCAGTCAGCGTTAACAAAATGCTAACGTTTCCTGTTGGATTAAAATATAACAGAGTATTTCAGTGCTGTACAAAGTATCATTAAGACTTTAGGGGTACCAAAGTCTCTGGCCAACTGAGGAGCCATTGACAGGCTACTGAATGATTTCTATTTCTTTCAATTATAAGAAGAAAAAGGTGGTTTTTTTCCTTGCTGTTTAGCATTTATGCTTAAACACCCATCACTGCAATTTATAACAACAACTACTCTGACTACTAAATGGTTAAATCAAATTACTAAAAGCAGCAGGAGTTCTAAAGTGTTCTGTGTTTCTTCTTTTCCCAAAAGTCATTTGTGCTACTTAACCTATTACTTTTCTGACATTACACATGTATCCAAATTAAACAATCATTTTGAAGAAACATTAAAAAAAAATATGCAAAAGCACAGAAATATTTCTGTAGACTGTCTAGAAAGAGAAATACCCTAGCTTGGTTTATGGATGGAATCTGGACTCATACTAATGGGAGTTCAATTGATTTCAACGGAGAAAAGGTTTCACTCCAGCTCTTCTCATAATTTCAGTGTGGTCCCCTACAACTTGCACAACTCCATGCTCCAGACTGAAAGCCGGGGACATGCCAAGCTAGCTGAAATGCCTTTAACACACTACAGTTGTCTGCCTCTTCAAACATAAGCAACTGTAAGGCAATACAAGTAATAGCCTCTCCTGGAAGCATGCCAGAACTTAATTCTGGTAAACATGAAATGGAAGAATATTCCAATGTTATCAGTCTTCAGCAAAAGTGATCTGATTTTCCTCCTTCATGAACTGTATCACTGGAGAGTCAGAAGAACTTGGAGAAGTAGTCATGCAGTGAAATACCAAGGCGATGGTAGCTACAGAAAACACTCCCAGCTCTATCACACACCACAGAACCTGAAACCCACAGGATTTTTCAACTCTAGTAAATGACAGCTCAAGCTGCAGACATACTATCATACTGCCTGAATCCACATGAATTTCAGAGCAAGACATCTGGTCTAAATAAATCGGTGCTTGCAGGTCGGGCTGGGTGTGAGCTGCAAAACCAGGCCTGAATGAAAGCCAGTTCCAGTTCTGAGCTAATGGAGAGTGGAAACAAAAGACTGCAGGAGAGGGATGCTAAAGGGAGCCAGTTCATGAATAGACCGTAAAGCTATTATAGCAATGATCTAAGCCAGCTCAGTAGGTTGCATGGCTGTGGATCAAAAGGGAATTGGATACTATGGTTTGTTCAACTTATTTCACATTTTTCAGCTGTCACCTAAAGCAAAAATCTACATGCTTTTACAGATTAATTACCAATAAGCCTGAAAAAAAGAAGACTGGGTAAGATGGCAGATGCAAAAAGTATCTCTATGTTCAACCAGCTTCTGCAGGACAGAGCACATGCAGCTACTCAAAAGTAACAGCACCAGCACATACTCATTTGCTGGGGCACAATCCCTCCTCATGTACCTCCTTCTGGCATGGTAACCCACCAGTTAAAGCAAGTTTAACCACCACTCTTAGCAGCCTCAACTGTTTTTTGTAACATTTTAACTCACAGCAGCCCTTCTTACAGAAATGTGGCTTTTCTATGCGTTCTCCCAACATTGCAGGCATGTTTTAACCTTACTGCCCTTCATTCGCACAGCCCAAGGCAGGGCTTTCTTAAGTGGCTTTTTGCTCTTATAGCATGAGCTTCATTTTTAACCACAGGTAAGGCAAAATCCAGAAACAGAAGTTATCTGTTCCGTTCCTTCCTTTCACTTTTTTCCCCTCCACTTAGCTACAATAGAAACAAAACAGGATTTATCTTATCCAATTTTTAGCATTTTATTGGCCTGTTTTGTTATTCAGAACTGAGATCTTCTGCTAAACTATTTCTAAATCAAGACAGCCATCATTCACATCACCTTACACTCTGATTTCCTTTAGGACAGCCGAATATACAGCACTTCCTTCCCTGATTTCCCGATTCCCTCCATTCTGCTACCTGATGCTACCAGCAGCCGGCCGCTGCCACACAGGCTGACTATAATCCAGCCTTTGTAACAAGACAGGCAAGATTTTCAGCTGGGCACTGCTGATGTACAGCCACTAAGAGCCCCCCTACAAGAGTGGCTTTCAAAACCAAGAGAGCACTACCTAAGAACAGGCACACCTGCATTACTCAAACCCAGCTTTCAGGAGTGATGCTGGCACTACCCCTACATCTTCAGATGTGTCGACCAGGGTAATACTGGATGGCTAAGAAGCACGGCACTGGGAGAGGAAGGGTGGCGTATTTCAGAGACCCTCATGCTCTTGCAGGCTGTTCAGATACCAAGTTTACTTCTGTAACTCTGTGTAGCCACAGTTCAAGCTCCAGGTTTTTTGGCACAGAAAGTAAGAATGTTAAAAAAAAAAAAAAAAGGCACAACAAATACTGGATGGCTAAGAAGCACGGCACTGGGAGAGGAAGGGTGGCATATTTCAGAGACCCCCATGCTCTTGCAGGCTGTTCAGATACCAAGTTTACTTCTGTAACTCTGTGTAGCCACAGTTCAAGCTCCAGGTTTTTTGGCACAGAAAGTAAGAATGTTAAAAAAAAAAAAAAAAAGGCACAACACAGTACTGAAACATAATGAATAATTTATAATTTCTAATACCAAGCAAGGGAGCTGGGTGAGCTAGTGGCCAGAGAAGGGGAAAGAGGTATTTTTTAATTATCTATAAAAACCCCAAAGACATCTGATACAGCAATAAAGAAAAGCAAAGATTGAAAACAAGGGTGAAAAGGTATCAGGATCATGGCTATTTTGGTTAGAACAGACGCCAAATAGCAATATGTATTTCAAGCACCAAAAATAACTTTATATAGGATATTTTATATATCAGGGCAAATACTTGTAGGGTCAAACACGTTTTCATCCCAATCCTGGATACAACTGCTCATATATTTTCTACTGCACTTCAATTTTGGTTTTCTTTGAATGGCAGATGTCTCAAATCCAAGCTCATATCTGCATACAAACCTTAAGGTTGGAGTTGTTACGCAAAACTAACAACAACAAAAACCCCACTTCAGTATATGAAAATATAAGCAAATAAAATAATTGCAAAAGTAAAAAAAGGATGGAAAGAAGCAAAATATTTAGTACACTGATTTTATAGCCAGCATAGTAAGAAAGCTATACACTCTTAAAAAGGAAGGGGAAAACGGATTAGCTGCTTTTTAATATTAATGCTGGTAATTCTTCAATAGTTGTACAAATCCTTCAAAAATTATCATTCTCTTTGCAGCTGAGCTCCTTCTGCAGTGCAGTTGGAAAGGCTGCTGAGTCTCATGTGGCTGCTCATTTAAGCTGTTCCCGTTTCCACTCTTAAGAGAGACTAGAACGTCCTAATTCAGTTTAATAAAGAACACATTGGATTTGGGGGAGGGGAAAGCAACAACAGCCTTAGGAGGGGAACTGGGCAATTCCTCCATTTCAATAAAGTTTAAAAGAAGAAGAAAGAAAAAAAGGCAACAAAAAAAACCAACAGCAAAAACAACAGTTCATCATCTCAGGAAAGTCTCTGGAAAAGGGGGAGGAGAAAGGAAGACAAACAAGCTGAAACATCTTCCTCTCCTTTTGATCTAAGTAGAAAATGCATTCTCAGGCACAGCTAATTTAATGAAAGCATTTTTCCCCAAAACTAACGGCATTCTGGTTATTCAAGAAGAGGAGGCTGATTCCTAAATAAAGCCATTAACTCAATTTAGTTTAAGGGAGATTCAGTTCCCTGAGTCTCAAAGAAATGAAGAAGTTTCCTTCAACAAATCCAATTATCTTTGCTGTCAGTGAGGTGGCATTACAGTTTCAAGGAATTTTGAAGGATTCTGAGAACTGCGTCTGAAGGAGGTATCACATTACTTCATAAATATGGCAAATATGAAATTGTGATCTCCTCACAATACTGATGAAAAATAAAAATAAAAGACAAACCTTGACTAAGGCCAGAAGGGCACCTGAATTACATATTCCATGACTAAGTGACCAAAAAGCTTACAGAAGACTGGACTAATTAATGGGGCTGATCATCTGTGATAAAAATACAATTTTTTAAATATTAATCAATATATTGCTGCATATTTGATCAAGGCTGAAGCTGACTATGAAATCTGATTTCAAATCTCTTCAGCCAATCTGAATTTACTGTCTATGTAAGTGAAATAAACTGTGGTACCTTCTGCTGAGTCCTACATCAAGGGCAACACTCTCAAATGCTTCCTGGAAAATAAACGTTCTATTATGAAACTTGCCCTCAATTTCATATTTTAGTTTATTTCTGTTACTGAACTGAGTGACTTGTTTTTCCCCAGCAGGATCCTAGTTCTGCAGACATGACCAGACTCCAGAATTAAGGTCATAGGACAGAGGGGTTAGACCTTGCCTACTTACTGTATGTGGCTACATAACAAATCTCTGGTCACTGCTGTTGATCCAGGGGAGAAGGTAAAATTTTTATGCCTTTACACTCAAACATCAATCATCAGGTATTACTGCGAATACAGCTGTGATAACTACACAGTTTTCATAGAAGGTGGGCATCCTCACATACACTTAACCAGTTTCTTCCTGACCTCTACAGTGTTTATACTCTGAAGCTTGTGATGGGATCACCCTTTTCTGTAACTGTGACTGCTGCAAAACAGTGGAAGAACATATCACAGGATTTGCAAAAACAGGCTAGAAGAAAACATCCTGAGACAGATAAACAATTAAAAAAAACAAACACAACAATCAGGAAAAAAGTAGAAAGGGCTAGTAGAAACAGCTATTTTGAGCCTACTGTCTGTCAGTTTTCAGAAATACAGCTGCAGGACCCCCTGAAAAGTCAATCCCGCTCAAGCACATCAGGAAGCCAAGGAAAATCCAATGGCTATGCAGAACTGACCACTATGGCTGCCACTTTTGTTTGGGGGTTGGCGGTTTGGTTGAATTTGATGTTTGTTTGTTTGTTTTTTGTTTGTTTGGTTGGTTTTTTTAATAGGGCAGGGGTTGGTCAGATTGTCGTTGGTTTTGTTCTGTTTTTACATTAAGGTAATGTCCATTTTGCTTGCATGAGACAAGATAGACCTTTACAAAAGATCTAAATGAGTGTCATAAACACTGAGGTACTTAAACAATGTTTTATAGGACACAAAGCCAACACACAACTAGTCATATTTGAGAAGTCCATCAATAAAGCACAAATTCTGGAAAACAGCCAAGAAGCACTAAGCCTCATTAAACAAGCCAGCCTCATAGAAAATGGACATATGATGCTGCAACATTACCTGATTTTTGAGTATTTCTGAGACTCCTGCGTCTTGCTGTGCTGTCTTCGCCATAACATTTCATGCTGCTTTCATTCTGTGATCTCAAAGTGATGTATCTAAACATAAAGTAATAGATGGGAAATTAATTTTTCCCTGACATGAGCACCATATAAAATATCACCAGCTTGCCCCAGACCATGAACAGACTTGCAAGAATGACCTTCCTGCTGTAACACAACCAGATACTGACTTCTATTCAATATACTATGTCCATGCTACTCAGTTCTTCAAGTCACTGTTGCAGAGGACATCTATTAGCACTATAACTCCCTTAAAGAAAAACAAAGAACCTCTTTTCCATAACAGTGAGCTCTTCTTTGTCAAATCTCTGGGATTGATACGTGCATGGTTCTTCAAACCGTAGATACAAGTAAATTCAACTTTTCTTCTTGCTCAGCTTAGCACCTACTGCAAAATAAAGAATGAGCTACATTGATGCAATAAAGAAAAGATTATGCTGCTACTGCAGGGACTGTAAAGATTTCATAGCATCTTACACTGCTTTGACAGAAGCCAAAGACAGGCTGGATGCTCTTGCGGAGAGATTTGCTGGCCCAGAACTTGCAACCTACACGATGAGCATCAGACAAACAAGAGAAGGTATAGAAATCAGGAAGGGAGGGATTAATGACAGTCAAAGGTGCAGGAGATACAATCAGGTTGTCACCCAATGCAGAAGAGGTATCTAGACAAGGCATCTTAAATTATTTAAAGGAAAACAACACTTTTTTTGTAGATGCTGCTGCCAAGATGGCTTTTAGAGAAGGCCCTGAAAGAAACAAGCCTGGAATCTTAAGGTGCAATTCACAGCTCACTGATGTCAATGGGAAACTCTCTGTTTGTGTCAAGCCATGCCAGGTTTTGGAAGTCATTCCAGCCACAAGAAGAAACTGTACAGACAACCACTCCTGGGAGGGCACAGATAATAACCTCAGCGACCTTGATCAGCATTTTCCTCCTCTCACCTTCGTGCCAGATTCACTTGTTTAAGTTATTCTTTAGCAATCTCTGATAATGGGCCCCAAGCACTGTGACCCTACTACATACATACAGCAATAAGAACCCGCGAAACCCAGCAGTTCCTTGCACTGAACAAGTGTCCTCCCCCAGCCCAGCAGAAAGTGGGGGAGAAGAAGCCAAGCAGCTCCCTTGTCCTGCCCAGCTCCAGTCTTTGCTTTCTCCTTAGTCTTCCCCTAAGCCCACAGCACAATCCAGCCACTGACCCACAGGTGCCATGGGAGACAGCAGAGCTCCTTAGAAAGCCTAACCTTCCCAAAACGCCTCTTCATTTGAGTAAGACTAGTTTTAATAAGTCCACATGTACTTAGTGTTTCATCTAACTTGGTTTTTATACTGGTATTTAACACCTTTAGATCTATAACAGGCATATTGAACCTTCTAGATGACTGACAATCATATACCACTGCTTTGTGTTTGCAACAGGAAATATACAGAGACACAGGGAAAACCAGAGGTTAATGTCAATGGATCCAAAAAGTGAAAGTGTTTGGGGTTTTTTTGGCCCCAGTTTCACACAGCTGCTTAGAACCTGCCAAGAGGTTTACATTTAATTACAAAACATGACTTATTTCAAGAGTAGTGACCAAAGTCACAGTATATAGTTTTGCTTTTCCATTTATCCATCTGCTCTGGAACAATGAGTACTAGCATTAAACCTAAAGACGTCAAAGTATTCTGCAGCCAAACCATTCCTGGCAGCTTCCTGCAGAGGCCGATGGACACTGGAAAAAGCAAAAATAGAAATTCCCAGGAAAACTGTTTTTCTTATTTGTTTTGTCTGCTTTGCCCACTATATCACCCATACTGTTGTATGCAAATCAACAGATAAGAGCAAAGCTCACTTACATAAGTAAAGGATAAAAGTTTGGGCATTTTAGAGCCAGTGTTAGTGAAATCATGGCTAATAAATATTGAAACCAGTCCCAATCTAAATAATGCAGGACCCAACACTGCAAAAGTACATAAAATTCACAAATGAGATTTTACTACCTTTAATTAAATTTTAACCAGCATCTCGTTTTTTGAGGCTTAGATTAAAAATGAATCTAACTTTATATTCCTTTGCCATAATCTTCAGTGTTGCTCCCAATCCCAGCCCCTAGATTCTGCATGTAACTGAAGCCCAGTAAGGAGAAGCTGAGAAGTGAAGCCTACAGTAACATTTACAAATTAAGAGCCAAGTCAGAGAACACCACAAACAACACAATTTTTTTTAATTCTCTCTTCATTAGGATTGATGACGCTGCTGGAAAATAAGAAGCACATAATACCTTTTATGGGAATGTAGAGCACAGATGAATTAGCAGAGAGAGAATGTAACTAAATCAATTTCTCATCTCAAGATAGTAATGGAGGCAATTTCTTGAACTTTACTATGCTTGTAACATATTGATCAGCAAAGCTTCACACTGAAAGTTAAACTAGGTATTTTTCCAGGGATGAAATGAAGGATGGCAGTAAAAGTCAACACACCACAGGATGGGGATTTTCTCCAGCTGTGGATACAGTCACGTTATGGTTCTGAAACTCAAAGTTTCTGTCTACCTGCAAGTAACTGCGACACAGGAGAAGGAGAGTTCTAGATTAATTAGTCCTGCAGGAGCCTCTGTAGAGTAGATTTAAGGAGAAAAAGATAGACACAGTGCTGGTCTAGGAGCAATGGCACAAACACCAGCACTGGCTATGCTACCCATGGCATAAGGCTGTGGCAGCAGCTTGGAGGCAGCATTCTTGTTGCAACATTTCAGCTTCCCTTGGCAGCAGGTTGCCATTAAGACCCATTTCCTAGACATCTTTAAACCTCCACTGTGACTGTATCATGCTCCAAGATGCTGATCCCCTTCCCAAGCAGCTGCTGCTGCTCTGAGGCCTAAATGCAGGTTAGAATGAGGAGAACCTTTGTCTGGTCAATGAAGATGCCCTGGAACAGGCCACATGCTTCCAAGTACAACACTACAGCTGCACAGCAGACTGTAGGTATTAAAAGAACAATACAGATCAAAGACAAAAGATACACATCCTCTTCTGAAGTGAAATGTTGGACATATACCCTTCCAGAATAGCTCCATTTACTTTAACAGAAAGGACTTTTCTATCATTTGACATTGAAACTTAACTGAAGTGTTAACACCGGGAAGTCATAGACTTCCTAAAGATCATCATCAGAGCACAAAAATGTGATTTGGAAAGAAAACACAAGAAAGGGTATTTGGGATTTCTCTTCTGCCCAATGGCCACCTATCTACCTAGCCATATACAAACTCCAGCTGATAACCTTCCCATGAGATGAATAAACTTAATCTACTTTAAATTCATGAAACACAAGAGTTTCCTCCACTGTATTTGTCATTATTTCTACTATAACAAGGGTGACTAAGAACCTATTACCTAAATTGGTTGATCATGATTAAACACTATTTAACCATTTTTGGAGCAGAAAAACCACCTTAACTTAAGAAACTTAAGAACACCAACAGAGTATATGTATTAAACAAGCAATACAAAAAAAAGTCTGTAATATCAACTGGAAAAACCAACAACAAAAAAGTTGATAGTACCAGAACTATCATCAATCATGTACCATTACTTTGGTTCACTTAACTACATCAGAGTACAGTCTCTCCCTACATGCTGGAAGTCCTCTCTCACCTAGCAACTTCATGATTTTATTGCCCTTTGCTGGTCCATATTCAGCTTTCTGGTTGTTTCTTCCTAGAGAAACTCTAGGAATTCAAATTCTCTTCCAAGGACAGGATCCCTCATGTACACAAAATCGTTTTTATGTGCTCATTTCTACATCTTTGAAATGCTTCAGAAATATTGTCTGACATTTATTTCCAGAGAAAATGTCTGTAAGACATGCCATTTGTTTAACAAGATGCTATGGCAGAGATATGAATTCCAATAATCTATTAGTTTTTCACACGTAGGGTCCAATGCTTCAGATAATCTAGTGCTGTACAGTACCTGTTATGTTTAAAGCAGTTTTGACTGGAACTACTGGTCAGATGTCTACCAGTCACAAAGCAAACAGGTGCTCACACTAGAAGAGACCACCATAGGCATGACTGGTGACTACCCAGCAGAGGCCTGCCTTGATTGACTGCATCAAGCAGCTGCCCTGCAGCACTGGCCAGGATATAATCCAGTTCTCTGACAGAGCTCAGCTTGTGCCATCTAGGAGAAAATACTCTTTCTTACAATTCCTTCCATCTTTTATTACCTAATTTCAAATCACTGCATCAAGTGAATTGAGGATCCAATACAGCCTCCCTCTACAGGAGTTTAATTTATCTTTACAGAAAATTCATCCTATGGACCAAGCTGGAGAGGAGTTTTGTTGGAGAAGAAAAATAAATGCAGTTTACAGTTCTCTCATGAAATGCATTTTTGTAAAACAAGACTAAAATGAAGTTCTAGAAGCATACTTTCATTCTGGCACTTCATCTCAAAGAGTTTGGCTTAGTATCTTACCTGTGTGGTAAAATTTAAAAAGGATATTCCATTACATGTTTTGTTTCTATTACATGTTTATACTGTCTACAAGCTGTAATGGTTCTTTTGTCAGCCTAATACAACTCCTATGCAGACCAGTCCAATTTAATTAAGTAAAATTATGGCAGTGACAGGCTGTCACCCACCAGGGGAAGGCTTGTTAGCAGGACCCTCATCTGAGTTGAACAGGTATTTGTCAACAGCAGATTCACTCAATCCCATCTCCATTGCCACCTTCTAAGCAAGTCTGTCTGAGTAGGCAGAGGTTTGCCTACCCATTCCTACCACTTCTGCACTCATCTGCTTCTTTCCTTTTTCTTCTTCACCTAAACCAGTACATTCTCTAAAACTGATTACCTTTCCAAGATGCATTTTTTTCTCCTTCATCATGCCAGAAGTCTCTCCTCTGGTACCTAGCCAGTCTCCTCTCCTCTGCCTCAGATCTCTTGCCTCTTCCCTTCTCCCTATACCTCCTGCCACACAACCATTTCTTGTCCTCTCCTTACTGCATTTAGATAACATACTGGCTGGCAGTACAAGCTTCACAGCCCCAGAGCTGCCCAAGAAACCATCATCTTCCTCTTCATGGCTCTCACATGCCCATTTCATGCTCATCTCCTGGGAAGGACAGTGGTTGCTCATTTCTCATCCCGTTCTTTAGGGCTTTCATAATTTCATGGATCTCTTCCATCAAGTACTTTCCAGAGGACGGCTTGCAGCTCTTTGTCACCATGTACTTTGGATTTTTCTTCTTCACAACATTTTGTGGATGGGGCCAGGTGAGATGGAAGACAGGGAGGACCTAAGCTGCACATGGTGTTGAAAACAGGGGAGCACCATGCATTTAAGCAGCAGTACTTTTATGCTTCTGTTTTATTTTCTGTTCCTTCACTAATGAGTGCTGACACAAATTTTATTATTATGCTGCCATTTTTACAGGATTATCACAAAGTTTCCTTCCAGAGCACTAACACCTGCTGCAGCACTCACCAGGGCATACACAGCGTTGTGTTCCCCTTCCTCCTCTTCCTCTTGAACACATTGCTTACGTTTATCTACAAGCAATTTCCTCTGGCATTTTATCATCCAATCATTCAGCACAAGCAGTTCTCCTGCAACACATTTCAGTCAGCCCTTCTTTTCCTTATTCTAAATACCCTAAGCCTACACTCTTGCAAAATTTCAGTTCTTTGCTTCAAACTGATGTGACTGAAACTGTTCAAACAAAATAATCTCCAAAAATTACATCAATAAACAACCCTGCTTCCTTGAAAAACCCTCAAATCATTCTGTCCCTTTGCAAAATTACTGGAAAACAGTCACTCTCCTAAATGAAATTCCCCAGTCACTTAAAAAAAAATTTAAAAAAATCTTCAAGCAGGCACTCCCCATAACAAGCTTTAGCCATAATTGTTCCAGTTTGGCACAGTTGAGAACACTTTCACAACAAGATCCTTTCAAGAGCCTAACAACCTAATGCTTGGACCTCTCATGCCATGCTAACATCCCTGCCCTGAGCAGATGGAGCAGGAACTCTACAGCTCAGGGAAAAGCACTACCAGACTTAAAATACCCAACACAAAACAAGTAAGTAGACAAACCTAAAAGTCTATCAGCTACTGCTTGGCTCCAGATCTGCGTGGAAGGTAGGAGGGGAAAAAAATACCCATCCCACCCCTCTGCAGACAGACTCCTAGGCAGTGCCAAGAATATTTTGAAAGACACAAGATACATAATAACTTTTCAACTGAATATTCATTTCTGAATTGAAAGGAAACATCTTAAGGGTGAGTGGGCGTAAGAAATGATTCCTCCTCGGCACTGCCATGCTATTTATTAAAGGCTGCGAATACCCACAAGAATTCAGCTTTGGCCTTCACACTGTACACTAACAAGCTTAGTTTACTGACATTCACAGAGCATATGGAGCTCTGCTTCAAATGATCGCTTTGAAAGGAACAATTAAATCAGACAACTGGAGATTGAATGACCAACAGAGCTAATTCAATTCTTAAGTTCTGTTTGTATATTTATCCAAATCTTTCTCACCACTGCTGAAAAGGGAAATAGGTTGACTTGGTAGGTCGAGGGAACAAAAGCATACCTTTTTTTTACCCCCTCCATAGTTACAGATCTGTTTGGAACAAAACTTGAGACACAAAAATCAATGGAGCCAGTGGTGGAAATAATCTTATTATGACAGAAATATTCCATTTTCCATAGCTTATATTTTAAATTGCTTTCTGATATACCAGGTTATTATTTTTTTAGCCCCTTTGGTTCCTTACATAATTAAATGCCATCCAATACAGCTTTTACAATTACTTTTACCATTTTCAGAAGAACATTGACACTCAGCAGCTTTCCCAGCTTTCTGGGAGGAATTTATTCCCCACAAGTACTAGCTCTGCTGAGTATTTTCTTCTTCATTACATTAAAAGCTCTTAGCCATCCCTACAGAGATCTTTTTCCCTTGTACAGCCTTTTCTGTAGCGTATTATTTGTCAATCCTCAGTTTCTTTTAATAGTATTTTACATAGCCAGAAGTAGCACAGAAAAGGGGAAAGAATGACCCTTTTTAATACCATGGTGCCTTCAGCTTGCAGGCAAGGGAGGATGGCTAAGCACAACTTAGGGACATGTTTTTGTAACAAATTCAGATTTTGCATTTAATGCTTGTAAAAATAATAGCAAAGATCCTAAAGATGGTTGGTTTGTGAGTTTTTTCTAAATTTTGTGGACAACTGAGGGGGGAAGAGAAAACAAAAGAACACCCTAAGGAAAGGGCCTTTGATATAAATTAATGGCTAAAGCTTTATTTCTCACAAATTTGTCAGCTCATTTCTTAGCAATATAATAGGAAGGAGTTTCCAGACAGTGAACCAGGGAAGAAGCCTTCTCTATAGCAGGCACAGTACAACACTATAGGACCTTCTGGCAATTACTTTTAAGTAGGAAACACTTTGAAGAAGATAATAAACTCACTTGTCATCTTACATACCAGTTGATCAAGTCACCCTTCAGAATTACTGGAATGTTACTAAGCATCACACTTCCAACTGAAAGCAATGGATGCCTGACCATTTCATACCATTTCATCTGTGTCACAGATAGAGCTTGAATTATTGTTCCGGGCAATTCAAGAACCAAAAGCTCTGCTGGCATTTTCCTCATGACACAACTAGTGTCCTGGCATGCTGCTTCACACAAAGGTCAAGAAACTGGGGACTTTGCAAGAGGGAGTCCAACTATCATCTCTCATTTGAAGTCCAAATTTTGTCTCAGGTCACAGTGACCTGAATCTAGCAAGAATTATGCATAATCGTCCTCCAAGCAGTGGATCTGTGCCAACTGAACCTCGTAAAAGTTTTGGTTGCTAGGAGGTAACCAGTGGACATATTCTAAAATCCTGTTTACTCAGAGCCATTGAGGTTCCCCTCTGGAATAATTTTTCACAGTCTGCTTACTGCCTTCTCCTTCTCTATTTGAGACACAAGACTTCTGCTAAGATCTGTGATTTCCCATCTACTGTCATCTAGAGAAGTCTCTATGAATTATCTCTCCGAACAGTCTGCAAAAGACTTCCAACACCTTCAGAACAAGCTGAGATCTTTAAACAAACTAGGTAACATGCCTGGCATAAATCCTGCTCAAGTAAGTCTCACATTCAGACACAGTGTTGTTCAGATGTCCACATATTAAGTTCTGAGTCTCAAACTCCACAAGCTGGCACAGCGTAGGGAATCCCTGTGCCCCTTTATTGAGCTTGCCTTAGCTTTTCAGCCTGC
>NW_009951965.1:122321-128729 GCF_000747805.2 Chaetura pelagica | reverse complement strand
TCTTTCCCTTTTCCCTTCTAAAAGACTGTTATCTCAAATGGATACACAGTATTTTTGCATCAACATATTTCATCAATTGTTTTATGTGCATATTAAGATTCAGAGTGCACTATCTGGAAATCTAGGCTGCTCCAGATTGTCCTTTGAAAAACTTACTCTATAATTCTCCTACCAGTTCGTCAGACATGCATTTTTATCCTGTGATTTAGAAATATATAAAAGGATTTTCCATGGTTATCTTAGCTAAGGTCAGACTTATCAGAGTATTTATTTACTGTCTTGTTTACATGTACTGTGAACCACTCTATGAAGAAAAGGAGAAATAAAGACAATCTCCTTTTTTAGACCACACCGTTTCTGACACTGTTTCTACTTAGAGACCAGCTCAGTTTTGTTTGTTTTATGGAGAAAGACAGTTAGCAAATACAGACTTCAGTTATTCATCATTTACTGAGCCTATGGCATACAGGGCTCATTTATCATCAAGTCCTAGACTCAAGCTGAAATGCTAATTACAGACACAAAGAAAAGGTAATGTTATTTCAATAATTAGTAAGCAAGCAATTCTCAGAACAGCGTTATCTGTTTTATCACAGGATTCTGGAAAGAAGATGGTGGTGCCGACACACTCGTGGTTTCCCTTCTGTTCACTTTTTACTTACAGCAGATTTCAAGCCTCTCTGGAGTATCTACCCGAGAGATCTAGCTGGAAAAGTAATTTGTAACTGGGAGCAGTTACTGCAGCGGTAACTGGGAGCTAACCTCCTCTCTGATGCATCCTTGGGAACTAGCCAAGGGACAGTGGCCATAAGCAACATGACCAGAGGATTGAAAAGCAATGCCATGAACCTCAGGTATTTCTAGTTCTGACTGTGGACTTCTTCATGACTGAAATACGGAACCGATAATGCAATTTCTAACAGCCCTCATCACCGCAAATACCAGCAAACGTTACTTGGGGCTGTAGAAAGGGAGTGAAGAGGCATTCCAAGCTGATTTAAAAAACACAATTGAAACAGGAGGTAGAAAACAACTGCAACAGAAATGAAAGGTGAGAGACATCATAAATATGCTGAGAAAGTCAGAAGCAAATGCAGCTCACGGAACAACAGTCAAACCTGAGCAGGCTGGGATTCAGCCTCTCTTACTCAGTTGGCATCAAAAGATCTCCTCAAAGCTTCAACACAGCCAGACACAAGGGAAGGCAGAACATGCAGCCTAGGAGAGGCACAAGTCTCCAAAAACCCCTCCCATAATGAAAAATACTCCCATTCAGAAGGCATAGTGGCACACTTCTAAGTGAAGGCTACTGTAAACACTGTGTGGCCTGGAGGTGCTAAGCCTCACTCTTGCTTCCCTGCACTTATCTCCCATGGCACACCACTAACATTCCTGTTAAGGAAACACCATAACTACTCCTGTTAACAACATCATGGTTCTGAACTTTCTCTTTAGAGACGTGGGCTTGTTGGGGAGGGTGAGGAGGGAGGAAGGAGCAGAGAAGCAGGGCAGTTCTTGTTTGTTCATTGTTTGGTTGAGAGGTTTTTTTAACAGCTGTCCAAGTCATGCAAGAAAGGCATTTCTTAGAAATCAATTGAATGATGAGTTGAATAGTTATATGAAAATGGATACAATGTTACTGAAAAGAAAAACACAGAAAGACTTCTCTTTCAAAAAAGTATACAGGTGGCCTGCACTGCACCTGCTATCTGGGAGTCGGGACTCCCCCTTACCAACAACAAGGCTGACAGCAGGCATATGGTGACTGAAGCCTGCACAGAACTGGGGTGTTCCAAAACAGTCTTTCCCAAGACTGCAACCAAAGGAGGAAAGCATCAACTTGCATGAGTGTGACATAGGAGCTCAAACAGCAGTCTTGTCTGACAAAGGTCTTGAGCAGAGACCTCATGGGGCAGGCTACAATATTATTAAAGGATTTTCTCTGATGTCTGTAGAACCTTAATTTTTTTTCTTTAGCTTGCAATGGAGAATTCTTAATACCATGCTTCAGATAAAAGCTGATAAGAAGGACAGATAATGTATAATGAAGGTACTGCATATATGATTTGAAGTTGCCTCCAAATCTCTCATGTATAAACATTTGTTTTCCTTCAGATGGCAAGAATCAGGCCAGAACAACAGTAATGTAATTTTGGCTTGTGCAAAACAATGCTTTCATTTTTAATAAGCAATGGACCTACCCAAAAAAAAATTAAAATATTTTTTTTAAAAATCAAATTGTCATTATGAAACAGTCAGACACAAGTCTTCTGGGTAATAAGTAACTGCATGAGACTAAAGTTAATTGAAAGAGTACTGTTGTCTGCCATGTTCTTAGCATCCCTGGACTGCAAATTTAAGCTACAAAAAAGCTGGTGTATGAAATGCTGTAACAGATAATATAAGAGCATGAATGTCTAAGGATTATCTTTGAAAAGCAAAGAGTCGCGGTGAGGGTAGATTTTTTAAGTTTTATTTTTAAACTATTGATATCCCTGCTATAGATTTGATTTTCATTTTAGCTTTCCTACAGGGCATTGGCCTGAGGAAGCCCATGTTACAGAAAAACCTTAAGGCATTCTTTACCTCATTTTCCTCTGTATTAATGTCTCTGATAAAGCAGAATTCACTTAAGTCTATGTGGTCTCACACTGTCCTGTTGGTATATTTTCCAGTTATCCCTAACAATCTCAAAAGCTGCACCTCTCTTTTCATCTTCTGCATATGAGTTTCATCCAGGTCTAGGGGCAAAAGTGAACTGAAATTCCTTTGCACACTGAAAGTTTCAGCTGTAATCTAATTAACTCTGCACAACTTCTCCACTGGTAGCAGACATACAGCTTCACTCTACAATCTGTGATTGATCACTGTTTTTACTTCTTCACAGGATTACACAGCCCATTTAACCTGGGGAAAAAATGGTAGCGTAACTGAATATGGCTTTACTGCTCTGCTGTCCAAGGTATAGATCTTTCACACAAGCAAGAGACTGGCACATGTCATATGCCCCCAAGCACAGGACACCAAGCCAGCAAGAGGTTTCTGGTTTGTATTTCCTCAACACTTACAGATACTTTAAATCATAAGTCACCTACTTTTTCCAGATCTTACTTCTATTTCTCAGCTTCTCATATGCTTTTAACAACAAGATGATGCTCAATAGAAATAAAGTCTTCATCAAGACACTAGGCTCATTTCTATTTTCATTTTTGCTGTTTCGGCAAATGGACTGTCTCCTGAGAATTGGGTTAGTATCAGAAAGAACTTGAGAATGTCACAATTTCCAGTGGATTAATGTCTTTTGGAAAGTCTTAAACTGAAGGATTTTAGATAAGATAGAAAATCCTAACACACCTTAGGCTTTATACTCCATTCCCATGCCTAAAGGACCATCACACATGGCAAGTTCTTGCCTCACGGGGCTTTTTGTATCTTATTTGTCTCTAATAAGCAGGGGAAAGGAAAAATCTTCCTACTCCTAAATCTGGCACAGTAGCAAGACAATATTTCTCCCCTTTCCCCCAGCTGCTTTAAAAAAAAATGAAAAAGCATCCATGTGAATCAAATAACTTGTCAAATGATTCATGACTGTCATATCTGAACAGAAAATTAAAAATTTTAAGTGCAGATGATTAGAGTGAAGTGCACGAGTATTATGAACTCTGAATCTTAAGAATGGATGACATACTGCATCTCCTTAACTTTGGGAGAAAAAAAAATTACATCTATTTAGTGGCATAGCACCAGTCTTTGCAAAAAGGGTAAAAATAACATCCATTGCAAGAGGCAGGAATCCAACAAGTTAGATAGTCTGTGAATAAAGTAGATGATATCAACTTAGTTAACTATAAAACCAACAAAATTGCCATTTACAGATAAAAATAATACCTACCCATGTGTTTCCAAATTAACAACCAACTAGAATTACATTTATTTGCTGTTTTACAATATGAAAAAAACCACATACACAAGATGATCTGGATTTGCCCACTCTCTCAGACACATCGGGTTTAACATTTACAGAGTACCGAAGAAAACACCCCACCCTCTTTTCTCTTGATTTGATGTTACATTTGGCACAAAACTTTCAAGTTCAGAAAGAGATTTGGCTAGACAGCAGATGGAGTATTGCATTAAAACATCAGTGGCAAAATGTGCCCACCTTCCCAGACAAAAGCAACAAACCATATCTCAGTAACACTGCCGGCAGATCACAAGATGCTCACAGGGATGCTTTCCCACAAATTATGTTTTCCTTACTCCTATCTAAGAGTGTTCTCCATAAGTGAATACTGTAATTTAAAAAAAAAATTATAAAAAATTAAATAAGGCAAGCAAAAAACAGCCTCAAGTATTCTTCCTAGCATTGTGCACTTATCTGGACAAGTGTACAGAAACACCAGAGAGGTAGGCACACCTGCAGAAGCTTATAAATGTCAAACAGCAGTCTGGAGCACTTGATTCAGTAAGAAGTGACTTTTTCAAATTAAGCATAGCCAGGAGGAAGAGAAACTTCATGCATTTTATTTAAAAAAAAAAAAAAAAAAAAAGTGGTAGAATAAAAAATAAGAAGAGAAAAACCAGAGGTACGTTAATTCTAATGGTTCTGCGGTTCTCCTGTGTTTCAATTAGAAACCACTTTATTTACAGCTCTTGGCTCAGCAGCAGGCAATCCAACAAAAACATTTTTCATGGTGCACTTCCTAATGCAAATAAAAGTAAAGGTAACTCTACAATGGTTTGCTAACTCACATAATGAGACTGAAAACAAACGGTGCAAGTGAATTAATGATCATGTCAAATGCATTCAGAAAGACCACATGACTCAAATAATAAATTCTTTTACAAGTACATTTACCTCAAAGAGCTATCTAAAATAGCTCTTTTTTTCCGTAAGTAGATAAACATTTCTCCTAAGATATAATTTAATTTATAATTTAAATATACATTCAATTAAAATACAAAGTTACACTCATCCTCTCCACCATCAAAACCAAGAAGTGACCATCAGAAATAGGAATTTGTCTTTTCTGCTCAGCAAGTCCACATTTCCTGACCTCAGACAGAGTGAAGAACAGCCCTAAGAGGCAACACTGGGGCCTTCCCAGGCAGCCTCTTTTGCAGTACTTGCAAGCTACAGCAGCAAACAGAATGGAACAGGAGGAGTGGAGAAGACAAGTGGGAAAGTACATGTGTGGGAGAAACTAGTGTACACAAGCAAGCAACATGCAATTAAGGTCTCCCAACGATGGCTGAAATGTCTTGCGGAAACCAGGACAGGTTCATCAAGGAATGGCCTTGCATGTTCGAGCAGCACACCCCTCAAATTTGTTACTGAATTTAGTTTGGTGAAAGGATTAAGACCCAGCCCCTCATAGACAGCACGATATACTCCTTGGATGACAACAGCACAGGTTGGAGTTATGCCACTCACACCCTCCTCCCCCTCAGTTTATAGATTACTGCCATAAACCACCAACTCCAGTAATTAACAGTAGACCTGCTCGATTAGTAAAAGGGGTCACACCAACCTGCACCACGTTTCTCCCACCCTTCCTTACAAGGATGGCCTTGTACGGACTAAGCTCCCACCAGCCAGCTACAAGCCCTGTCCAAGTTGTTACTCTTTTACTAAAAAATGTAACATCATGACAGAAAAATCCTACAGCAATTTTTCATTTCATTTCTAAGATGAAAAAAAAAATATATATATTTTTGTCTGGTTTAAACAGCACTTTTCCAAATGGTGCCAGGTGCAAAATTTTCCATTTTTTCAAATTCACGAGGTTGCGTCGAACGCTGACACGCTCTCAACTGCCTTATCCTCTCTGGCTTGTCAGTTCACTTAAAAAACAAAAACCTACAAGAATATTTTGGGTTTCAGTTCAACAGAACGTTACGAAGCAGTTTCTAATATCACAGAAAATGCCTATCAACAGCTGTGAGCAGCACAGGAGGGATCTGCCTGTCAGCAGTCGCTCAGAAGCCAGCGAGCGCTTCAGCGAAAGGAGCAAACGATGCGCGGTACTTCCTACAACCCATTTGAATATGGGCACTTTCAATCTGTATTTCGTTTTTAACAGTGAGGAGATCCAGGAGCTGATATTGTATCTCACTCAATTCACAAAGGCCTACTGCATTTAGAAAAGCAAGAATGCAGGTATATATATATTCTGTTCCTTCAAGGCTGTAGAAAGTATTTTGCACTGCATAAACTATTTAAACAGCACTGCAGACCAATATGGTGATTATTCCCCTCCAAAGATGTCCTACTTAACAGCTTTAGGTTCAACTGTGCAACTGATACCACTACCAACTTGGATGGCTCATCTCTTCAGGTTTCCTATACAACCTATTAAAAAAAAAAAAAAGGGGGGGAGAGGAAAAGTTTCCAAAAAGAAGGTGACC
>NW_009951965.1:97031-122292 GCF_000747805.2 Chaetura pelagica | reverse complement strand
CTGAGCTGCCCTAAAAAACCCCACAAAAAAACCCAAACAAACAAACCAACCAAAACACAAACACACAAAAAAAACCCGAAACACAAAACCAAACAAAGAAACAAAGACTGGCTCACTCTACTCATTGCAAAGGGGCCTAATGAAGTCAGGAGCCTAATGAAATTAGCTGATCTGTTCAGAAGCCTAAACATAGTTCAAGTAAAAAAATCCCATTATTGATACTCCTGTCTTTTGCAGTTTCTATCAAACTGCAACAGCAATAATTTCACAGAATTTTTTTAATTCAAAGGGACCTTAAAGATCATTGAGCTCCAACTCCCCTGCATGGGCAGGGTCACCTCCCACTAGAACAGGCTGCTCAGAGCCCCATCCAACCTGCCCTTGAACACCTCCAGGGATGGAGCCCCCACAACATCTCTGAGCAGCCTGTTCCAGTGTCTCATCACCCTCACACTGAAGAATTTACGCCTAATCTCTAACCTAAATCTCTCTTCTTTCAGCTTGAAACCATTACCCCTTGTCCTCTCACTGCAAGTCCCTGTAAAAGACCCTCCCCAGCTTTCCTGCAGCCCCTTCAGGTACTGGAAGGCCACTATGAGGTCCCCCTGGAGCCTTCTCTTTTTCAGACTGAACAACCCCAATTCCCTCAGCTTGTTTCAGTTAAACCTTTTTTATAACTCAACAGTATGAGCTTTTTCAGGGAACAGATGTCATTTGGTTTGTAGACAGGTTACAAAAAGCATTGCTAACGAAGACAAGGTTACCAGAAAGCAAGCTGCAACAAGGCAGGTGCAACAGTACAAAGCATAGCAGAGGGAAAACTTTCTGCACGGCAAAATAGCAAAGATCCAATACTTCTCTGCTGTTATGCTGGAGAATCACAAGCGAGTCACCTCTGGAATTGTATTTAACACTAAAACACACCCAACTCACCCACCCAGCTGAAAATCTACCCAGCTGAAAACCCCTCAAACACGCAGAGCTGCCCACCCACACCAAACCACCCTTAAGAGCCACCTAAACCAGAACGACCGCTCACCATACCCAAGTGCCGCTACTAGACCACCGCAGTAGCAAAAGCCAAACGGCACGTAGCCAGTGCCCAAGCTGCAGTTCCTGCGCCACATACAAGACACCAAGCAGGTGGCCTTTTCTACACTGGACAGCAGCACTGCAAGGAAGAAATGTTGTGAGAATCTCAGCAGCCCTTAAAACTGCTGTCACGTGTTTGGAAAAAAAAGAAAAAAAAAAAAAAAGTCCTAACACACAGTACTGCTCCCAGAAAAATGGGATAGAGCATTCCTTATGTAAGTATGTATATTATTTAACACTCAAAAACAACAGTTCCATCACATCTATGCAAAACTAGAAATGGTAAGGAGCTGAGAGAGGAAAAAAAAATAAATTCTACACGGTTCTATATATCCACTTTGTTTATTTGCCTGAGGAGACGTCAAGGGCCCTCAAAACACTGCATAACAAGGACTACTATCTGTTTTCCTCCTTTCTTGTAGCACAAAGTGACTGATGCGAGTATAGTTCACAGTATTTGCATCTGTTAGCTATTATCTCCTAGGAAATCACCATTTGGATGTGGGAAAAAGTGATTATAAAACACCTTAAAGGTGAGATAAACAAACGCATGCCATCATCTTCTCAGGCAAACAATTATTCCTGCTATTGCAGCCATCTGAAGAAGTTTTGCACTTCCTCAGATTAAATAAACCACGTGCCACAGAGATGCATGCATTGCTTCTGAGGTAGATGTGAAGGAGAAGGCCTAGGTGACAAAAATAACTTTCAAATAGATGTTAGTATATTCACATTGCAAAGAACATAAAAGGAGGCAGGAAGCAGGGGAGGGAAGTGTCTCTCTCTCATATCATATATAAGTGACAGTACAAGTAGCAATGACTTTTTTTCCACTGAACTGCTCACAGATATGGGACTATTGCATAATCTTGCAATAATCTTGTAAATTCTGTTCGCATTTTTTCTGAACATTACAGGAATTCACAGAATTAAAAGGAAAAATCATAATTTCTTTTTTCAGTCATCACTCAAAAGAAACATGCAAAAGAGAGCAAGTTTTCTTGTAAAAACAGCTTTGTCCTACTTTATGAACTAGTTATTCCTAACTGTAACCACCTCCCCTCACACAGAATATTATGTAGTGCTAAGAAGCTCCTGCAGTCTCTACAAATGAGCCGTGATAAACAAGGTGGTTTATGGCAAGGAGAAATCCATACACACACCTCAGAGTGCAACAGCTGGCTGATGGAAGTGGATGTGTTTGTCTACCCCAAACCTAAACTCATCTGGGCAACTAGCACTGGGAAAAGGCTCTCAAGGGAAGGGAGAAGAGGCACAACTTGAAACAGAACTGGAAAAAACAACAGCAAACCAAACACAAAAAAAAGGGCGATGAAGGAAATTAATACATAAATGTTTAAGATTTCACCCTCGTAAAATCTTGGACTAACAAATTTCACTGACATTTCTGCAAACACAGGAATAAAAAAATCTCAAGAGATTCAATGTGAAAAGTTATTTAAAACATGCTCAAATTTCAGTTGATAGTCAGCCTTTCAGTCAACCTATTTTCTACACTTCAGCAAGGGCAACAGGGGAAAACTGATTTTAATCTTATAAAATAATATAGAGAAATGCATTTTCCATTTCAGAATGTTATTATTTTTAAGATCATATGGAAAATGTCCTTCAAGGATACTATCCCTTGTTGGCATCTTGGATGGACTGCATGCAAGCATGTGTTCAATAAGCAGGTAATTCAGTGTCAACAATTTAAAAGACAAAAGCAAGCTAAATTCAATTTTACTTGAAGATGTGGCTTTCTAAAATACCACAGAGGAACAAAGGCATTTCTGCAGTAGAAAGACAGTTTGTGCTTTGCACGGCTTACTTCAAGAGCAACAACATACAGCCTTTGTTATATCAAAACCCAAAAGCCTTTTGCTTGAATCTTTTCCAGATCATACTTGTTCTCTGGCATTTTTTCTAGTTTTTTCATTCACATCCCTAGTATTCTTGACAGTTTCACAACATCATCCTGGAGGACTTTTTAAAAATAAACCCACAGTTTGAATCACCATATCCTTAGTCCATGTCCAGACCCCTTTGCTATTTGTCATACTGATACTGACTGTCCCAAGCAGTCCCCGCAGCATGTGCAACCTGCTCCATCCAGATGCATGACTCAGTTTGCACTCTAAGGGTTCACTTCAAGAGAAATAAGGATTTCTACAGTAATTTAACTTCCTCTGAAGGTCCTAACATGTCTTTCATAATTAGTTTTCCTTGCCTGGCACATGCTAATCTACTATAATCTACTGTACAAATTTCTGATCCTACCTTTACAAAATCATGATTGAATGTGATGATCCCAGTGCTATGTCTTCCCGATTCAAGACAACATGGAGGAACAAAATGCCCAGAACTGTTCTAGTTCTGTGGAGTTTGAAGAAACTTTCTTATAATTTGCAGAAAAGCACACTAAGTCTTTCCTGTTTGAGGGATTTGTAACTCAGAAACAAAATGCACTGAAAAAAGTATCTTTTTAATGTGTCTAAGCACACTTCTGAACACATAAAATAAGTACATTACAAAAGCACAGTACATCATGTTTTCTGAAGTTAAATACACAGTGTTCATCTCTAAACAGACCAGCATGGTACCTCCCCTCCACATCCTTAACTCCTTACCACCCTGGACTTTCAAAATTGAACTCTGTGCTGTTCGGGTGTACATGCATCCCTGCATGTCTGGGTAGCACCATCTTCAAAGTGCCTTTGAGGAGGCATATGCACTTTTCCACAGAGGAAGTCATGGACTGGAAAGAATAAGCTCTTGCAGTATTAAGTTATTTACTACTTCAATACGGTAACAGATTAAAAAACAACTAAAACAAAACCTTGTACAAAGGCCTTTTCCCACAGTGGTTTTAAGGCAGAACCAAAACTGGTTTACATCAATGAAGCCCTCTGCATAACTGAGCCAGAAATTGAGTCCTAGGAAGAAAAGTTCTGGGCCCCTCAGTTCAAAAAGGACAGGGAACTGCTCGAGAGAGTCCAGCGCAGAGCTACGAAGATGATTAAGGGAGTGGAACATCTCCCTTATGAGGAAAGGCTGAGGGAGCTGGGTCTCTTTAGCTTGGAGAAAAGGAGACTGAGGGGTGACCTCATCAATGTTTACAAATATGTAAGGGGTGAGTGTCAGGGGGACCGAGTTAGGCTTTTCTCAGTGATGACCAGTGATAGGACAAGGGGTAATGGGTGTAAATTGGAGCATAGGAAGTTCAAGGTGAATATCCAAAAAAATTTTTTTACTGTAAGAGTGACAGAGCACTGGAACAGACTGCCCAGGGAGGTTGTGGAGTCTCCCTCACTGGAGACATTCAAAACCCACCTGGATGAGTTCCTGTGTGATGTACTCTAGGTGACCCTGCTCTGGCAGGGGGGTTGGACTAGATGATCTCTCGAGGTCCCTTCCAGCCCCTAAGATTCTATGATTCTATGATTCTATTACTTAACTCCTGAGCTTCAAAGAAACTTTAAGAGAGTTTCTTTGCAATGTATCCTTCAACAGACCTCAAGCTATCCTCAGATATTGCCATCGTACACTAACCCAAATAGAACAGGGTGCCACAAAGGTGAATCAAACCTAACAACCACAGAAGGTGGGAGGGCACTAATGCAAGTTAAAGACTCCCTGCCACTTACCTCTGTAGCACTTACATGAAAAAGATAAACTGGCATTACTCAGTCAACGTAGTTCTAGTCAAAGGCTTCGTAAGCCCCACTTTCCAGGCAGGGGAGAAACAAACATTTACAAGCTAGGGTAAAACAGCACCTAGGTTAAACACCAGAAGGGTTGAAGTCTCTATCCTGACAACAGAGTGACAGCACTCTGTGGGCTGATGGCAAGGTGGAAGCAGTATGACATTTCTTCCAGGGCTCAGCAGTTTCATAAGTGGTCTAAAACATACCTACATGTCCTAGCTTCAAATAACATGTTTGGAAAGGGAATTTTTTTCAGCAGAAGGTGGTGGTGGAAGAGCTGAGACACGTTCTACAAGAACCAAAATTGCCTCATATTGACCAAAACCCAAACCACAACTGTCCTTCAGATGGCCAAATAACAGGGCAGGACAACTAATGTCAAAGGAAATAGCGTGAAAGAAAGAAATACAATAGTCTGCTGATCCTAAATGAAGGATTATAACAAGAAACGTAAACAAAGTGTGGAGCAACAGTGTCAGTGTCTATAAGCTTGGTGCACATAATTCAAATATTGCTATCAGGATACAATTTTCCAAGCTTAGTTTCTCCAACAGAAACTCAATATCTTAATTTTCTCTTTGCTATTCATGAGTATTTTGGCCTGTCAACATAATTATGGATTTATAAAGGCTGGGAATTGGACTTGCAAACAAAATCCTTTTAAGCTACTGAGAAAATTGAGGTTTATAAGGGAGAGCATTTATGCAGTTTAGAAAGAGGCACACAGAACATACATATTAACAAAATGAATAGCTTTCAATAAAGGAAAAAGGGAAAAGAAAAAAAAAAAAAAGATCAATAGAGGGATGCCCTCAGCTCTATACCAGCATAGCCATGTTTCAGAACTGGAAAGACACGAAGGCAACACCTCCTCTCTCCTTCCCCCAAAAAACCTGAAGAGCTAAAATCCACAGATGAGAAAATGATTTACAGTTGGTCAAAACCAGAGAAGACTGGAAAGAATTCCAGATGAACTGTGCAAGGCCAGGCCAAGCCAAGGGGCAGATTAAATCCACTGTAGATCAATAAAAAACAAAGTGCATTTGAATGAAAAATGTGAACCACTCAAAACTGATTGTTGGGTTTAACAGTTCTGGAGTAACTCAATATTTGAATCAAGTCTTGAGCAAATAAATGAAAAACACTGCTAGATAGGCAAAGATAAAACTTAGAAATAAGGTTGTCTGGGTTGGTTTTTTTTTTTCATTTTAAAGACGAAAGCATTCTCATTATTATCTAAAGGATAAGACCGACAATACAGTTGTGCCACAGCATAAATCAGAAGTGTGTTTTCCATCAGAGTGCTATGTTCAGCTCTTATAATCTGATCTCTTCTTCAGACAGAAGATGTAGTAAAAGGTCCAGAAAATGGGGACAAGAATAATTTGGGACTGAGAGATTTCTGTACAGAAAAAGATGGAGAAGCAACCACACTAATGGGAGATGGATAAATTATCAAGGATATTAAAAAAAGAACTGGAGAAAAGACCACAGTACACTCTCCTCATGCAGAATCATAGAATCCTAGGGGTTGGAAGGGACCTTGAAAGATCATCTAGTCCACCCCCCCTGCCAGAGCAGGGTCACCTAGGGCACATCACACAGGAACGCATCCAGGTGGGTTTTGAATGTCTCCAGTGAAGGAGACTCCACAACCTCCCTGGGCAGTCTGTTCCAGTGCTCTGTCACTCTTACAGTAAAAAAAATTTTTTGGATATTCACCTTGAACCTCCTATGCTCCAATTTACACCCATTACCCCTTGTCCTATCACTGGTCATCACTGAGAAAAGCCTAACTCGGTCCCCCTGACACTCACCCCTTACATATTTGTAAACATTGATGAGGTCACCCCTCAGTCTCCTTTTCTCCAAGCTAAAGAGACCCAGCTCCCTCAGCCTTTCCTCATAAGGGAGATGTTCCACTCCCTTAATCATCTTCGTAGCTCTGCGCTGGACTCTCTCGAGCAGTTCCCTGTCCTTTTTGAACTGAGGGGCCCAGAACTGGACACAATACTCCAGATGTGGCCTCACCAATGCAGAATAGAGGGGGAGGAGAACCTCTCTTGACCTACTAACCACACCCTTTCTAATACACCCCAGGATGCCATTGGCCTTCTTGGCCACAAGGGCACATTGCTGGCTCATGGTCATCCTCCTGTCTACCAGGACCCCCAGGTCTCTTTCACCTACACTACTCTCCAGCAGTTCAGCCCCCAACCTGTACTGGGACATGGTGTTGTTCTTCCCCAAATGTAAAACTCTGCACTTCCCCTTGTTGAATTTCATCATGTTTCTCCCCGCCCAACTCTCCAACCTATCTAAGTCTCTCTGAATGGCAGCACAGCCTTCTGGTGTGTCAGCCACTCCTCCCAGCTTAGTGTCATCAGCAAACTTGCTGAGGGTACATTCTATACCCTCATCCAGGTCGTTGATGAAGATGTTGAACAACACCGGTCCCAGTACCGACCCCTGTGGGACTCCACTAGTCACACACCTCCAACCAGATTCTGCCCCATTGACTACAACTCTCTGACTCCTTCCTTTCAACCAGTTCTTGATCCACCTCACTACCTGATCACCAAACCCATACTTGATCAACTTATCTACAAGGATGCTGTGGGAGACGGTATCAAATGCTTTACTGAAATCAAGATAAACCACATCTACTGCCCTACCACCATCTATCCACCTATTAATTTCCTCATAGAAGGCTATGACGTTAGTCAAACATGATTTACCCTTCATAAAACCATGCTGACTGCTCTTGATGACCCCCATGTCCTTGATGTGCCTAGAGATAGTGACAAGAACAAGTTGTTCGACCACCTTTCCAGGGATGGAGGTGAGGCTGACCAGTCTATAGTTACCCAGGTCCTCCTTCTTGCCCTTCTTGTAGACTGGTGTGACTTTTGCTATCCTCCAGTCCTCAGGCACCTCACCTGTTACCCATGACTTACCAAAGATGATGGAGAGTGGCCTAGCAATGACCTCCGCCAGCTCCCTCAGCACCCTTGGGAGCATTCCATCCAGACCCATCGATTTATGGATGTCCAGATTACTCAACTGATCCCTAACCCAATCCTCATCTACCATGGCAAACTCCTCCTTTATCTTGAAACAGCAAAATACCTAAAGCTGCCAAACGGAAATGTATGTTTTTTTAGTTGGTTTGGTTCTGTGGCAGAGCTCTGTTGTTGTTGGGGTTTTTTAATTTATTTTTATTCCATAGTCAGTTTGCACAATATTTTGCCACAAGCTATGACAAAGACTGCTGAAAGATTCAGAGAAAGACTTCAGGTTTTAAACAGTTCATGATAACAACTAATTTACTTTAAAGTAGCATAAAGATACCAAACACTGCCTGTCCTCTCTGTATTTGCAGGATATAAGATATTGATGGGACATGACCAAATCAACACTATAGGTTCAGAATTTCCCTTCTGGGACTTGAACACAACTGAGGACTTTAGACCTAATGATAAAGTACTGCAAACAGTAGGGCAAATGGTACACACAGAGATTGCAGAACTGGTCCATTAGGATACCTAATCCTCTGCAGAAGTGCAGTGGTATGTCCACACAGTAAGGCAGAGGAAGCCAGGAACAAGGGAACATAGAGAGCCTTGTATAGAAGCTTCGGCCTAACCATGATAGGTAGAAGGTAGTTATGCTCCCTGATCAGAAGTGGTCTTTGCAATGTTTGGAACAAGAAACTGCACTGATTTCTCAGAATAGGGTTGACACACTGAAGAAGCTGCTGGGCCGCAGCAAGGCAGTGCCATGGCAGTGGTCTGGCACAAATCAAATCGTTTAGACACAATCACATTGCAGTGTTCACAAAAGTGCTCACTTACAATGTACTTACAACAGCAGCAAGCTATTCTCACCGTTAATTCTACAGTGTGCATTCTTCATCAGCTTGTTCCTGAGAGTACAAGCCCTGTGTTATGCATGACAGCACGAGAGATTTTTTTGTATCTAGAATCCACCCCAGAACTAGGTTAGCCTGGCAGGCTTGCAGCACTTCATTTACATATGAGTCAATCCTTCTGCAATACAAACATTAGTGATGCATTCCCCACTGTCCCTCTATTTATACACACTATTTAACCTGCAGGCATCCTGAGTTAATTAAACAAATCAATCCCATTGAGATAATTGTGTCTCAAGCAAATTAACACAATTAGCCTTTTAAAAAGAAAATCCAAGCACCACCCGCTATACTTCTCCATACAAATCATGTGCTTGTTCCACCAACACCAGGTTCATGGCTATCTAGGAATCTGCGTTAAAATGAAAAGCATAATGACACATGAAACTGACTGATGTGTGACTGTTGCAGCCAGCAGCTTCTCTGTCTGCATCATTCACTCACACCAAAATCAGAAACATTCTTAGAGGAGAACGAAGCAAGCGTCCACTGCACTGGACACTTCACAGCTGCATCACTTTGATGACAGTCCCTGCTCCAAAATAGAATGCTATATTGGCACTTAAAACTACTGCGAGATAAGCAGTGAGCCAGTTAATTGGATATACCAGGGGTTAGAACCATTCTAATCCTTTCTTCTCCAGCTCAAGTTTACAGAAGTCCCTCCAGAACACAGGCTGAAAAGTACAAATGACATCTTGGTACCCATCTTCTTTCAGAGACCCATGCCTCCATCCCCCATGTGCACCAAAACCACTGGGGCAGTTTTAACGACACAATCATCCTTGGCCACCTGCTTTTTTGGAGGGGAAGTTTCTGTTCCCTGGGGCAGCCTCAGAGTAACCCAAACACACAACCCAAACACCTCAACCTCCCTGGTCACAGGCCACCCTCCCTACAAGTTCTCAACCACCCTGCATCAGTGTGGCCAACACAAGGGCAGGCATTCTCTTCTACCAGTCCCGGTATCAGAAGAGGCCACAGCTTTTGGCTGATAGCTGAAGACATCTCCAGCTACTGTAAGAAGATTGAACAAAGCTACTCTGTCACAGTCTGTGAGGAAAAGCAAGAAGAAGTGCTGAGCACCCTGCAACTGAAAATCAAAAACTTCAGTAAGGGGCCAATGTGCAAAAAACACGACCTAGCCAGCAGAAGTGCCTAACCAACTCCACTTAGTGCATAACCAACTCCGCTCTTTCCAGAGATGGCAAAACATCCATATAGTACACTTCTGATGCTGCAGACTAAGACCTCACAATTGCCCACAACGGTTACTACATTATTTCTGTGAGCCTGTGAGAAGCGAGAGTTGCTTGAATGCAGGAGACTCCATTTCACAGCTTGTGAGAAACTGCTGAGCAGAGGCAGGTAAAAGTGTGTGAAAAAAACAGTAATAAAATAATATGTTAATGAACCTAACCAGTAATAACTGTCTTCTCATTTCTCTTGGCAGATGATTCAAGGAGGGGTGAGCTGCTCCTCCTAGTGCCTCCCATGGCTGCTAGGCAACTGCAGCAGCTGCGCAGGGCAGACAGGCATCCAGCTTTAACTTCTTTCTCTTTTTGAGGGAATTAAAAAGGCTTACTAGTACTGCAAAATTGTTACCTGGTACCAAGTTCCTGAGAGTAATCACAAGAGGGGGAAAGGGGAAGAGAAGTGATGCAGGGGAGAAGGGAGGATGGCAGGGGACCAGGCTGGCACACAGCTTCCTGGGCACCATGCACTGACAAAGGAGGGTGTGCAGGAAGTAATTTAATGGAAGACTCCCCATTCTCTTTCAAAAAGATAATACAGCATTTTGGGGGGTTTTTTATCATATCAAAACAAAAGCATTTTTCCCTCTTGGCACTTTTCTCATCCATGGGGCGTGCTAACCAACATATGTCAGCTCAACAAGATGTTAACAGTGCTGTTCCCTCCACAGTCACTCCAATCATATCTCCAGACCCACCTGGCCAGCAAATAGCCAACCTCCTACCCAGCCTGGGGTGCTGCTGCCAATCTGCCCCACTGAGCTCCCTCCCAGCCTTGATCCCAGCTAGCTGCCTCCTCACTGAGCTAGCAGGATCCTGCCATCGAACACACAGAAAAACAGGTTACTGAAATAGGATGGGTGACAAATTAGCCTTTTCCTTGAGGAAAATTATTTTTCCAACCTGGATCTTTTTAGTAGCTTGGATCACCAGACAGCTGTGTGAGTGGGTGGGTCAGCACAGACAAGGTCAACTCCTTCAGCCACCCACTGGTGGGCCATAAATCCATGATCTCCCAAGGTCACAGCTCCTCCTGTGCCACCAAAAGGTTCCACATGCTCACAGAAGAGATCTCAAGCAGGAGCAGGTAAAGCAGCCTCTTCCACAACGCCATGCAAGAAGTAATTAGGTATGATGCTTATAGGGCGGTATTAACATTTTGCAGAGGGTAGACAGTTTATATTCAGAGTTGCCACAGACTATCCTAAAGAGCTGGAGAAGTTCTGCATGTCTCTTGATAGGGAATGCACTGTAGAAGGGTCCTACACAAATCAAGCCTTCAAATAAGTCCTACTTTAACTGCACAGACAAGCAAGGAAAGAAGCTAGCCCCAAAGACATGTACTGAGCCAAAAAGGCAATAATCAGTCATCCCCCATTTCTTGTATGATGATTTTGAACTGCACACTGTACTTAGCATTTCCCTTACCTGCACAAAGCAGTGGCAGAACCAGAAACTAGTTCTTCTTAGTAATAATTTTTTGAACCTGACTTGTGAATTACATATAGTTGGATACCTAAGTAAAATTTTTATGCTGTTTATTGTGAGTTGATATGGTGCTAAGTTCATTTTATAATAAGAAGTTGGTGACTATATGTAAGTGGTCTGATTTTTGTGTTGTGTAGTCAAGTTAGTGGAAGACTTATGTGTCATATGAATTAAATTTGCTTCTTCTAACTTTCCTGAAGAGTATATATATATTTTTAATACAGTACTTCTAAAAAAATTATTAAGAAGAACTAGTTTCTGGTTCTGCCACTGCTTTGTGCAGTTAAGGGAAATGCTAAGTATAGTGTGCAGTTCAAAAATTACTGGACAGCCTGGGAGCAGAGACAGGTATCTTATAATAAAGTGTATTTAGAAAACCAGTTCCATGACACAGGATGCACAGACACAGATGCCTTGTCATAAAGAATTCATTATTTACAAATATACTACAGAACACTCAATTTGCAATGAAGTACTATATAAATATTTCATTCTCAATACATGTCAGAAGTGAAGGCAGTGGCATTTTCTCCACCATCCTCATGAAGGTCCTAGCACTCAGTGAAACAAAGCTCTGCCACAACATTGCAAAGGCAACAGGTACACTACATTTTCATTAAAACCCAACACTTCATTCTCCACAAAAGGTCTTCCCATTAATACAATTTTGATAGAGACTTCTACACAGGCATTGCTACTGCGGGGACAAGAAGTATAATTTATTCATTTTTATAAGACACTGAATTGCATATATGGGTTTTATTTTCAATCCTGTAAATAATACTGAATTGCCAACTTGTGTTCACTGCCAAGGTGCAGCACTGTAGCACAGCTCTACCTTCTGTCCTCTGCTCTGACTCAAAAAGGCAAATTTAGAGGCAAGCAAGCAACTCAACTACTGTGACCTCCATCTTTCTGTGGAAACACAGGGCAATGCTTACTGCAAAAACCGTGCCAGAAGTTTGACACGGTGATGGAAACATGCCTCTATTTGAAATGAAATTAGCACAAACTGTTTTATATGGGTAAACAGTCAACAGGAAAAAAAAATATCCAGTTGCTACTGGTACGGAATGAATCTGGAAAATCCACCTACCGATGGAGGGTCCCCAGCTCTCCATTTTCCATGACCCATACAAATTCACCTATTTCACAAAAGACTGAGCAAAAATTTCAAAAAAACCCTTGGTCATCAGTTAATTTTCCTCTTTATTCTACTTGTACTGTTCTTTACTCTAGCAGGATACCTGCATGGATGTAAAACTTCATTGTCTTGACTCCTTTCGTCTTCCTAAAAAAACCAAACACAACACAACCCCTCCAAGAAACCCAAGAAAACCAAACAAGCCAAACCAAAAAACACAGCTACTGGAAAAAAACAACCCCAAACAAAAGCAACGCCCCCACTTCAGACTCTCTGCTGTAACTATAGATGTCCCTCTCCACATTGATTGCTAGGCAGAACTTAAGACTGTTTTCTCCCTTTTGAATCATGCACCAAAAACCAGCACATTTTTAAAGACAAAAAAGAATCCACAAAACAGAAAAGCTCACCAGCCTGCTAGAGACAGTACTGGAAGCAATAAGGAGCAAAAACACCAGAAGTGACTGTTACATCATTCTCACAGCATCCAGTGGTCTCAATCCAACTTGCACAGACACAGAAAGCAGAACTGATCATCGTGATCACCTGTCTGGCCCTCCAGCCAAAGTGTGACACAGACCTATGTACAGATGTATTACTTATTAAAGTCCAGAACATATACAGATCAGCAATCATCGACCTTGCTAAAAACATGTAGTTCTAATCCACAAGCAAGTGATCAAGAATCCATCATATCCAATGGGAGGTGCTTCAGGGAGTAATTTATCCTGTTTAATAATTTGTGTGTTACAACTAGACCAGATTAATCTGGTTTCAACTTTCTGCTATTCAATTCCATTACACCTCCTCCTACTAAACTGAAGAACTTTGTACTTTCTTTTCTTCACAGGTATTTGCAAAATAAAACTCAGGCACTTCACTTAAAACAAGCATGCTAGGCTTTTTATTAAAAAAAAAAATAAATTCTACCAGTAAAACAGGTTCTCCAACTATAATCAGGCTCCCACCTCCCTAGAATCCTTTTTTTAAAAAAGGCATTTTTTTCTAAAACAGGCACATAAGAACTGGACTTCACATTCCAGTGGTGATTCTGTGTCACCACACACTAGTAATACTATGTACTCCAACAGGACACCTTTGGCTTTTGCATCCAAAGACTGTATCCACTCGTTTAGTAGTGCTGAAGACCACAGGATGTCCTCACAAGTAAGGCATACTACTGTATACTGGTCCATTTTGAACACTGGATACAGTATGTTCAAGCGCAACTTTCATTTTCCCCTCACAGAAAAGCTTCACTGCATGGTTGCAGCTTGTTGTCCTGTTTGCCGTTGTGTTTTCTTTTTTTATTGCAGTATCTAATAAAGCATCAGCAACATTAACATCATGGTTATTAGTTTACTTAATATGATGATGTTCCATTAGACAAAAGATAATACAATTGTAGGCTGGAAATTAACTATGGAAACATGTTGATATGGTTATATGGAGTCATGAAACTTTTTCAAATGCAGGAGCATTGTGTCTACAATACGGTTTAAACAAGTTAACTTACTTCAACTGTATATGCATAATAAACTTTTGCTCTATGCTGTCATTTCAAATACTCATTCTTCCAATGCAAAAATGTTTTTATAGACAATAAAGCATTTAATGACTATTAAAAAGAACTATAGCTGAAGTTGAGTCAGAACAACTTGTCAGAACACAGCGCTACTTGTGCTTTCAGCTCAAAAACAAGAATTCCTATCATTATTACATAGCAATAATATTTAGAGATAAAAGTACTAATTTACTTGTACTATTTGTGGTTTTGTAGAGCAAGTGAACTTTTATCTTTTAGACAAATGGTACCAGCATTGCAATAATGCACTGGAAAAGCAGCAAGAATAACAAGGAGCAGGGGCAGAAGAGTCTGACTCCACTGTCCCAACAGAGCTGGATGTCAGTTGATCTTACAGCCTGTGTGAGAGGATTCCCTTAAAAAGCAGGGGCACCAGACTCAAGTACCCAGTGCTGCTTTGGCCACATGAATTTGTTCAGGGGATGGAAACACCAGTGCAGACCTGTTCTGCAGGTGTTCTTTTCCTAAGCTCAAGTTTAATAGAGCTTTAACTTTTGAACAAAGGTCAGAGAAGTCTGAACACATCTCCTCAGGTTAGCAGTGTTCGTGTAAAACCGATGCAGCCATTTGTTGAACCCTAGTTCAACAGCAGAATTAATTACCAGAATTAACTACTACCCACAAAGCCTTCCCTATGATATTTAGCTGATTAGCCAAGAACCTATCTACCAGAGCTCATTAAAAATAAAATGTTTCATTGGTTAGAATTAACAATGGATGGCAAATTTGTACGTTTGAGGAACTCCCCATCCCCAATCATCATGTAGCTGTTTCTAAATAGCAAAGCTGAGGAGTTGCTTCTCTGAATAAGTAGGGTTCAGGGCTTTTTTTGTTTTGACCTTCATCACAAATTAAAGAGTAGTAGCTTCCTCATTTCTGAACATGCTAGTATCCCAAGCAAGGGAGAGGCAGGGCTTTCACTTCTCACCTACTCACAGGAAGTTCACACCTCACTGTTACTAACTAAAATAATAGAAATACAGCAAGAAGCTCCAGCCATCCAAGATGATGTGAATCTTTCTCATTCTCTGTGAACTAGCTTCAACAAAACCAAGCAATTTACGTAAGCCCACATTATGCCTGTGGTGGAGAAGGCCTGGGTAAGGAAGACAGAGATACTCTGAAGTTGGGAACAGCTCAGACAGGACAGCAAAGGTTCCCCCTACTATGAAAAGTGCCTGCATCTCAGCGACACCAAGCAGAGCAGTTAAAGGCACCACTTGAAAGGACAACCCTACTGTGAACATGCCACCAGTTGTTATTCTGCTGGTGGGCTGCAAATTGGCCTTTGAAGTACCATCCAAACAGCAAAGTAGGCCAAGAGACTATTTCTTGTAACTTCAGATTTCTAATATAGGTTCCAGCAAGTCACTTAGCCCTGCACTTGTCTTTTGTGGTCGCATGTATTTCCTATTTAAGAAAAGGACTATAGCAGTTCCTGGTTTGTCACGTTCTTTCTTCAAATAAAGAGCTTGAGCAGCAGCTTCCTCTGCTGTGCATTACTCTACATTGGTGAATGCTTTCTACCCTCTCACCCTGCTCAGAAATTTTCAGCAACGTCCAAAGCTGATTTACAGACAGGAGGCATCAAGACAAAGGATTTCAAAACCACATCCATGATGACAGTCCATTGGATTTTTTGTCCTCCATACATAGATCCTCAATCCTCCCTTCTCCATCTGCATTTACCAGCTTTTTCAAAATAACGAGCAAACGTTTCTCCAGCTTCACAAATCTAGCACATTTAATTTTCCTTGTCATTTAAGAGATACACACAAACTATTTGGTATTAATAGTAAGAACACTGTGCACTTTGTAAAGCTTTATTCAAAGCATCCTGTGATCTTCCACTGAAAGCATTAATTTAACACCTTCACAGTACTTCTGAGGCACATATTATAATTCATCTCACATAGGTGGAAATTCAGAGGCTGAAGTGACTTGCTGCCAGGCTAACCACCAGAATTTTGTTCCACCTCCCAAATTCATTCTTAATTTCAGCATATCTGGCCAATGCTTGCTCCAATGCTTCCTGCCCCACATCTAACTACAGAAGAAGTCATCCCTTCCCTATTCTATTACCATACCTATAAAAGTCTCTGGCAGAACTTCCCAGACATCTTTTTTTCCCAAGGATTTCCTGAGATTAAGTAATTAAATCATTAAGAAGTTCATCACCTGCTAAGGAAACTACTTACACAAACAACATTCTCACCAACAGCAACCTGTATGGCTGTGTTTCTATGTCCCAGATACCAGCCACACTGGCTGAATGTGAAAAGCTGATGTTAACCCCTTTCAAATGAAAATAATACTCTCAGGGTCTGGTCTTTAAAAATCATTTCCCTGGATAAGCAAGAGATTGCTAGTAAAATATCATATAAGTCTCAGATTATTTTAAGCAGGAGAAAAAAACAAACATGGAATGTCAGCCTCTCTCTCCTTCAACTATTCTTCAGATATACTTCGGTGTAACTGCATAATGGTATTTCTTTCATAAGAAGTACATATAAACATATATGAAAGAGGACAAGCAACCAGAAAAGAATTAACACTTTAACTTTGCAGTAGCATCTGAAAACATAAGGGAACAATTTCAAAATTATTCAGTAATGAAAACCAAAATCATGCATGAAAAGAAGGCAGGCTAAGCCAACATAAACTTGTCTTGCATCACAGATAGCACAGGAGCTCCTAACTGTATGTGACTCATAGTGTTTAAAGATCATTAGTAGTTTTGATTCTTGCACCGGGATATATCTGGACACACAGCCCTCTTTCTTGTTTTACTAAAAGGACTTCAATAATACAAGAGAATACCTTATAATTAACCACTGCCAGCTATGGTTATTCTGAACAGTGGCCATTGCTACTGTTATTCAAACATCAGGCAATAACAGGTCTCATGAGAAACCAGTGATAAAACTTCAGCATATCCTAGAGATGCCTCTTCAGTAGCTGCTGAAATGTAAATTAAACAATAGCTTTAACCTCCTTTTGTGTCTCTAGTAGACAGACCCACAAAGCACCTCAAGACTCCACCCTTCACTAGGGTATTCAGAGCATGCCATCTCATCCCTTTTGTTCCCTCATATGATGTTTGGAAACTGGACAATCAAGAACACAGTCTCATGTGGCTCCAACCTTCAAACCAGATTAAGGAACAAGAGCTGGTCTCTTTGAGTAAATTACACGTGGAGCATGCATTTATCCATTTCTATAGAGACAATGTAGGCACCCCCTGATAGCTCTCTGGTAACCTCTCTTAGTAGAGACAGGAAGTTTTCTAGGCCACACAGTCCATACAGAAGATGATCAAAGGAAAAAGTTACACAGCAAACTGCACAGGTGCATCCCAAGCACATTTTTCATTTTTTTTCAATCAGCAAAAGATTGTCAGATATCCTCCTAGCACCATGTTAAAAAGCTCTGCTGTAACTGAGTTTTGTTATGGAATTGATGGTGTAACTAGTTAAAACTTCAGAGAACACTCCTAGTGAAGACTTCATCATCACCCTTCTCAAGGGTACAAAAGAACATGATATTTTAAGCTGCAAACCAGCAGCAGAAGAAAGCAGAGAGGAAAAGGACAGGAGATAATTTGTTCTTCCAAGTTGTCTATTCAAGAAATCCAGAGGAAATTTAAGTGGGACACAGTCAAGTCTACCCTTCTGCCTACCTGTATTTAATAGCACAGACTCAAATAAGGGCCAAAGACCATACATTTTTCCTTTGTGTAAGAAAAAGCATGCCATCCATCCTTAGAGTAACAGTCATGCTTTCACAGGAGCAATGCAAGGATCAAACTGACATCACCGGTATTTCTTAGAGGTAAAATTCATCTGAGTCTACAACAGATGAAACGTAGAGCATTCCCTGACATTCAGAAGATGGCTTTGGTGAGAGAGTACCATTATGCCAGTCCCCAGAGGTTTCCCACACTGCCCTAAGCAGATTACTCGAGTCACTTCAGAAGTGAGCAGGGCGAGATGCATAAAACGAGGCTGTGTACAACATCCCAATGGAAGTAAAGGTCTTGACTTTTTTAATCTCTAAGAGGTATGTTCAAATACTATACTCAAAGGCAACTGTTAAAATAAATTAGGAATGCAGTATAATGTTAAGACTCAGCATTTGAAAGCAAAAGGCTAATGGAGTAATAACCAGCTTTTTTTCCTCCTGATAAAATGGAGGCGGAAAAACAGACCCAACCCTGCTGGCACACTTTGTAGACAAATTCCTTTTGACAATTTATGAACTTTTTTCTTCCTTCTATTCAACAGAATTACTTCACGAGTATAAAAGTCAGCAACATAGCTATCTCAGAAGAGGAAAGTTGCTCTTTTCCTTATTGGTAAGCAGCGCACACACACACAAAAAACCCCACCCACAGGAAATGGAGAGCTATTCATTTAGTTTTAGCCAAGTCTTTCTGAGACTGTACCTTCTGACTATTAGTTGATGGTAAAAGTGCAACTGTCTGGTACTTTATCTCATATAAGGACTAGACAAAAGAAAAATATCAACATTAAATTTTACCTTCAAAAAAGAACATGAGTGGTATGAATACAGTTCTCTAGAAAAATGCTACTTAGCAAAAACAAAACAACTACTCCCCCACATATGTGGAATATTTAAGAGAAGGAATTCAAAGCTGTAATTATGTTCACGCAAACCCAAACTGCAAAATACAAGCAGCTCAATCTAGGGATTAAAAATCCTGTGTTATCTCTAATGACAGAGTGTACCTCACTGTTTCTCATATTTTTGGGGGGAGGTATTTTGGGTGCCTGATAGGATGCTATCCATCACCATCTCCAGGGATCTGAAAGAAAATATGAAATCACTTCTTGTCATCTGCACAGAACATGAAACCTGGAGGAAGAGAAAGCAAAAACCAATTCAGGTTATTTTTCTGGTAAAGTGTTTTTTTTGCTAGGTTTTAAAAACAGCTGGTTTTAATACAGCAGTAACACAAAGTTACAAACTCCTAGGAATAAAAAAAAAAAAAAAAGAACGGCAGGAGTTGCCCTTGGGGAATTGCATCTGTTAAGGCAAAAATCCTGTAAAAAAGAGTGGGGGTCATGAAGACAAAACCTAGGCACTAAACTTCCTGCACAGCTAAACAAGTAGCCCCTGGACAGATAAGAAAATATTTTGTACAAGGCAAGGCGGGAAAGTATTATCTAAAGAAAAGTAACAGCAAAGGTAAGATGCCTTTCCAGTCTATTCACTTCAGAAAATAAAATGCCATGAAAACAGGTAAAGATTCAGTAAATACATCTTATATTGAGTTTTAAAAGTCTGCATATTTGGCTTATCAAAAAGGATAACCATTATCAGTAACTTACCAACAAAATAGCTAAATGTCCCAGCTAAAATTTACTCAGATGATAAAGAATACATTAACCAACACCAGGCTCCAAAAGGATGCTTCTGGGCAGAGGAAAAAGTTTGAAGAGTTCAGAATTACTCTCCACTGCCTGACTCTACATAATTACAGTTGATTGATACGATGTGTAGTACACTCAGAAACTCATCAACAGCAAGCTTGCAAAATGCAGTATCCACAAGAACCACTTTCTCTTATCCAGCTAACTACTGGACAATTCCTCTGGCATTTACATCTTCCCCACTTTGCAGCAGCAATGATATCCATTCAGAAATACTGTCTTCTGCATTTAGGTAACTCCAAACAGCATGGGTCTTGGAGCACATCTCTTCAGAAGAATTGGTTCCTCCCTGCTCAGCATCAGAATATTATAATCAAAGTTCTTTTTTCTTCAAAGTGCTCCACAGCTTCAGTTCAGCATATTCAAGGCTTTTCCCAGAGCTCCAGAATAGGCTTCAACCCATCATTCTGCTGCTCTAGCTAAGTTAATTGGTGCTGGAGACTCAGATTTTTGTGTGGCTAAGCAAGGAACATGAACTGATTTCCAAGTAGAATCACTCATGGCAGATCTAAGCACCAAAGCTTATCATATCCATATCTTCACCTTCCACTTTTTAACTCATAGAAACCTGTATTAAACAAAATCATCTAGACAATGCACTACATTATATCTCTCCATGGATAAAGAGAAAAAATTCTTGCCATAATACTATTACAACAACTGTGAACAAAACACCTAAGAATTTCTATAGCACAAAAAAAGAATTGTGCTTCTAGCAGGAAACTGTCATTTACAGCTAGGATGTGTCTTCTGTCATTTACAGTCAGAAGTGGGCATCTCTGTAAAGTAAAAAAGAATTTATGGACTCACTGTAGAAATCACTAAGTGAGAGTTCATGATCTGTGCTAGTAAGACAGGATGAACAGATAACAGAGGCTCATTCTGGGGACAGAAGTCTATGAATGCATTTCACAAAATATGCTTCCTAAAACTAAAGCCTATTTCTTGGAATTTGTGAAGCCCACAAGTTGTGAGTAGCCCCTGCAATTTCAAGGCTCACTGGCTGAGCATCAAGAGAGCAATCAATGAGTAAACAAGAGTCGCAGCTGGCTTTGCTTCTTGGGCTGCAGCCTGGCACCCACCCAGCAGGAGTACTGACAGCCAACTACCCCATAAAACCCCACCACCCAATTGGGTGGACACGGGAGAGCTCTCAGCTCCTTAGCACATCAGCTCTTTCAAAAAGAGCAGGAAGTGACCACCTGCAGCTGGGGGCAAATCATGAACCAAGAGAGCACATTCTGTGTGGGAGAATAACAGCAAACGAGCTTCTGCTGTTCTCAGAGCAGGCTTCAGCCTCAACTAAAAATTTCCTTTTAATTCTATCTAGCACCTTGTCTTTAACTCATGTTGGAAAGGGTTTGAGATGAAGAGTGGACGGTCAAGAATGGAGTTGTGGAGAAGATGGAAAAGGGGAGAAGCAGCAGCCAAGATTCAAATGACCAGTAGTGGTGGTTAGCAACTCAGTACCAAGAGTCAATCTCATCTGTTTCATAAGTTAACAGGAAAAAAACCCAAAAACAGTCCCCACAACCTGTTCAATTCTTTGAGCCAGAATTTCTTAACAAAAGCTGAGAGGCCTCTCCATACCAATGGTAACAATACATGGCAGGACCCAGACATCTGAAGCACAATAATTAATCATTTCAATAGTAAGTTACAAAATACTATCATCCCCTTTTTACTGACAGGGGAGCTGACTCAAAGACGACCAAGGGAGTTGCCCAAAACCACAACAGTAGTCATTAGCAGAGCTGCAGTTAGAAGTTCCTGGCTGCCAGTGCTATTTTCAAGCACTGAAACAGGCGGCCGCCCCACAGGCGCGGAGCTGGCACCCTGCGCACTCACCAGGCAGAGGGTCACCCGCTCCCCATGGTGGCCTCCTGCCACACCACCAGCATCAGAGAGGGAAGAAAGAGAATGCCTCCAGGCAAGGTGGTGGGCTCCGTGATGAGCAGCAGCAACACCCGTGTCACCCTGCTGACCTGCTCCAGCACGTGCCCACCCCAAAGGGGCAGATGCAACCCCCAGGGCTTGCCCTGAGGCTCCCCATGTGCCTGCTTGCCTGTGGGAGCCCAGAGAACTTTTGGGTCAGAAAAGATTATCTCAAGAAGTCTGATCTAGTAGTCTTGCCAGGTTTAGCACTCTGCATTGGCTCACTGAGTGGGGTGGGATGAAAGATGGTCAACATGCATCCCAGGGACTGCAAATGCTAAACTACACCCCATCCTTTTTGTTCTTTACATACTCCAAGGGGAACTTCAAATCAGTTCACTTCTCAAGCAAAAGCTGAAATGGCTCCTTTCATCTTAGCTAACCCTAGAGCTTTAATGTGCATTTTACAGTAGTGATTTCAGTTTCTCTTAATTGCTTAGTCAAGAGTGCAAAGTTACACCTTAGAGAATCAGACAGCTCACAATTGAGAACATTCTACAGCAAAAGGTGGTCTTTTTTTTAAAGGGTTGTTTGAATAGTATCAAATAGATTCAATTTCCATCTCAATTTTTAGAAAAGCAGCACAATTCTTACAAAAAGCAACTTGGGAAACTCAACGTGACAAAGATGGGGAGGGGGAAGTGAGTATTCCACTTTTTACGTTGAAAGCAGAACCACAGAAATTCGCTTTCTGTAACATATTTAGTCTTAATTTATATATAAGCTTATATCTAGGCCTCCGTTATACTAGTTGAATGTATTCCCCTGCTTTCTGTATTTGCCTGATACCTTCCTATACTGAGTTCTCCAGACATTCCTTCCAACTCACTTGATCCTTTGAAGCTGACAGTTATCTACACATTCAGGCTCTGAAGTAATTTATTCTTTTAGAAGTGCTAAACATTTACAACTTGCAATATCAGATTGTGCAAACATTCAAATTTTCTGGAAGAAAAGGAAAAAGCATTTACCTTGATGTCTACATTTACACAGATAATTTCTCCCACCTCACCCCCCCAAAAAAAACTTTTTTATCTAGAGGCTTTTCAATATGCAGGAGAGATTTCCCATTTTTCTCCCTGTACTTTCCAGGTGCTTTCCATATATTATGACAAAACAGACAAATAACTCAAGAAAAGGAACTTAAATTACCTGTTACTTTTTATTCAAATTAGCTTTCTTATTTTGAAAGTTCTTCTAAGATGGCCTCCATGGAGACAAAAATAGTCTCAGGCAATTTCAAAGGAAGTTATTAAAACTCATCTAGCAGTGATGCAAGACTTTTGCACTGCTCTGCACTAACACTAAGAAGAAATAGCAATGTACCAGTGTAGACAGAAATCATTCCTGGACTTTGCCTCAATTTGGTCTCACCAAAATCAAGCGTTACTCCCACTAAAAAACAACAACAAACACACACCCAAAATGCAAAAATCCACAAATACTTCAATGAGTTATTGTAGTTCTGCATGTGTTAAATGGGGATTTTCAGTGCCAAGGCTAATTTAGAAAGCACAACCAGAAAATGTTTGCAAAACAGATTGCTAATACAAAACGCATTAACAGCTACTAATAAGAGAATATACATCAACCTACTGCTTTTGAGATAATCAATATTAATTGGCAAGCTGAATTGGAACTGTTAAGGCAAGCAACCTTGCAGTTGCAATTATTCAGGTCCTAAGCTAACAGTGGGTGAAAATAGGCCTGATAACAGTTACTTCCCTCTCACGTCCTTCTAAAAATGACACAATGCCATTTCAGCGATCAAAGTAATTTTAATCCCATAAACGTACCTCTGAAAATAGATTAGGCCTTATAGAACAATTTTATGTTTATGATCTGAGCTATCAGGCAGACCTCATGTAAAACCTGACTGGCAGTTCACAAGGGCCCTGGGTTCCTCGGAAGGAAGTAAGATAAAGGCATGGGGAAATAAGAGAGAAGGAAAAGAAAATACTGGGTGAGAGGTCTGGCACCTATCAACATTGCTGCAAACTCGCCAAGTCTCACAATTTCATCATTAGGCTTCAGGCATATTAAAAGAGCTATGATTCTTCTTTTTTAATTATTATTCAACCACATCACCTAATCAATAAGATGGATGCCAAAAGCCAGCCATTACCAAGAAGTCACCATGGCTAGTATTAAAACAAGACTACTCTCTGTACAGGCTGGACGATCTCTCACTGCTTTAAATGGGACTAAAAGATAGCAACCCTTTTAGTTGCAACAGCAGCAAGAAACACAAGTCCTTCAGAAGTACACCCCCAGACGAAGGAACAGCACGGAACGGGTCAGGAAATACCCATGAAAACTGTAAGCAACCAAGGGAAAACAGGGACAGGAGGCACAGTCAGGATCTGAGAGTACATTTGGGGCAGGATCCAGATGCCTGTCTGGAAAAATGAAAACCTAAACGTAAATGGGGAGAGGAAACACAGAAGGGGAGCAGAAATAAAAAAAAATAACACTGATGCTGTGGTAACAGCTGAAAGAATGAGGGACGCCTGATGAATATGGGCTCGAGGGGCATGAGCAGGATGGCAGCTTCTTGCAACACAGGAGGTCCAGGAGTGAGACAGTGGCATTTCTCCAGCCCAGGCTGCTGGGAAAGAGGTAAGTGAAGTCCTCTCAGAGAAGAGAGAGCAAGATACACACATTTATAGCTCAGGACTAATTTAAACCCTGAGAAGGTATCACACAAAATGAGGACAGAATATTTCTTCCAGAGGTGAAAGATAAGAGCCAGTGGAGTGCTACTTCTTCCTCCCAGAATCTTATTTTCAAGCCAGTCCTGCAATTGTTAGCAATCCGACTCAAAATTTGTTCGTGCTTGGGGCTGGCAATAAAGCTATTGTAAGAGAAGGTGTTGTGGCCCCAAGCTGCAGAACTTGCTAGAAACAGAGCCTCCTTGGTGGTTGCTTTATGAGGAAAGACGATACAACAGCAGCCAGCTTGTGTGCCACAGGAGCTGCCCATGTTACAGCACACAGATTTATCAATAACCACTTTGCAGAAAGGAACAGTACTTAAACAATACTATATATATATATATATGCACACTGTATAATATACATATCATACATGAGTTTTAGGAAAACACCAGCAGCTGAATGAGTATGACTAAAGCACTGTCTCCCATGCACGCCTAAGAAGACCCCAGCATTGTACTGACACTGGACAAATACACTTCTCATCAACTGAATTTGCTAGAACAAACCAGCCTGAACACAAGGATTTCCACCTACCCCATCCTGGGACAAGAGCATACCCAAGCCAGCAGCAACACTGCAGTGAGCACCACACAGCCTCCAGCCACAGCAATGCCAGTGGCAGATGCATGGTGGGATGGCAACTGAACCGCCTGTGTGCAGAAGGGTGCTGGCACAGGTTGGGCTGAACACACTCCAAGAAGTCCTGAAAGCAATTTTAATTACCCATTCTTGGATCATAGGTAGACTGGTTCCAACACGTGCAAGTGAAGAAGCTCGTTTTCATAACAAATGAGGTATGCATTCGAGGTGCTTTGTGTAACAGCGCTGCAGACTGCAAGACATCTCACCTGAAGAGCTGTATTTTACCAACTATACACATGCAAGACCACCTCTGGGTAGAGAGTAAGCCATTAAATAAATTACCTAAAACAATTCACCAGTGACATGAAAGAGTG
>NW_009951965.1:92462-96174 GCF_000747805.2 Chaetura pelagica | reverse complement strand
AAAGAGTGTAGTTTGAATGGACAAAATGCCTAACACCTGAAAAAAAATTTAAGCAGCAAGTAAGTCTTCAGTTCTTGCATACTCCACACAACACCAAGAGCCATTCGAAGTGTACAGTTCTTGCTTGGGCAGCCACCCTCCAAAGGGTAACCCTACTTGGCAAACAAAGCTTTAATGGAAGAAAAAAACCACCCCAAAACAAACAGAAACCCTTAAGTGTCCACAAGAGCTAAATCTATGAATCCAAGGCAAAATGTCATTTAGTCCTGGTCCTTATACAATGATATCATGCATTCAGCCATTTCTACTATGTTTTCCAACCAATTAGCAAAAAAGATTATAGGGATTTTTGAGGCCTGTAAATGGCACAGAACTCAGGGAGGCAGAGGAGGCAAAACGAAACACTGAAGTGATAGCACTGGATAGTCACAAGGTGGATCGTAGGTTGAAAGACAGTGACAATCCATATGTAACGGTACTAGTGTGTTTAGCTGTTTCTTTTTTGAACATGGTTATACAAACACCTAAGAGTTTTAAAGACACCTACTCCTCTCTGCCAGTGGAAGCCACTGAACCAGAAACTGAAAGAAAAAATATCTACCTAAACACCACCTTTTAAAAATGCTGCTATTGAAAAAAACAACAAACCCAAAGTAATAGAAAAGTCTCAGCAAGCCTACAGCTTCCTTCATCACATTAGTGACAGCAAATACTAATTTCAGACTCAAATGTAGATGTTTTCTATTCATATACACTCTGCTCTAATAAAAACAGTCCAAATTTGAAAACACTGCAACAGGAAAAACAAGTTTTAAAGCTCAGAAGTTAAAACAGCTCAAAGATCTTTTTCCCTTACAAAGGTTTGGGGGTGAGCAGTAACTCTAAACCACACAAAAACTCTTCTCCCTCATATGATACTTTACAGAAAGCTCTAAAATAGACAAGTAAGTATCTTACTAAGTCCCATACCTGGAAAGGCACACATTTTTGTCTGCTGGACTTTTTACATCAGTTCACAAGGAGAAAGGCTGTAACAGAACCTGTACTGAACAGAGATGGTCTCTGCTCAGGAGGTGAGAGGCAGATGTAACTTAAAAATACGTAAATAAGTAAAGTAAGTAAATAAACAGTCATAGTCAACAAGAAAAACAAACCACTGAGACTGTTGTGTGTAGCAACATGTTTACCTTACCCTCTGTCTTACCTTATCAGAAACATCTCCTCGTCCTATTCAGAATACAGCAAGTCACAAAATTCCATCTGTAACAAAAGGAAAAGTCCATTAATATCACCTGATAACCTTACAACAAAAGGCTAACAAGTAGATGAAGGAAAAAGATAAATTAAATTTCTGCTGCCATTCCAGTATAACCTACACCCTAGCCAAGTCACCCTCCCACCTGCAGCAGTCTGGGAAATCTGGATATAAAGGTATTAAAGATGTCGTAACATGTTCTGTAAGAAACATGCTCTTGCTCCTTCAGCAAGGATAAGAGAGGTGGCCAAAGCATATAGGTTGCCCTGCAGAATCCTAAGTAAGTCTGCAGCATCCTCTCATTAAATTAAATGAGCATCAAATGACATAATGTGAATGGCTGTAAAATGAGACCAGTGGTAACGGCTAGGAATAATCACAGCAGTGTTATACATCGTGGAGACAATTTTCCATTGGTGTATCAAACCTGAGCATGCAGCACCTTTTATCTCCAGGCCAAGAAACTGTCAGCATGCAGGCTTTCTTAAATACAGTAAAGCACGCAAGAAATGGAGGTAACAAAGCTCTCATGCACTAGTTTAAATGATGCCTGCCCTGAACAAGTACATAAAATTTCTTAACATCTTTACAAACCAACCTTTTGATGCAACAAAGATGTTATTATAATACAGGTAAACATGACGCAGTCTGGCATATCTGAGATCTGAGGGAAGAGTACCACACATCCAACCAACCAACCGGCAACCTTGGAACTGTCAATAAAATTTACAGTCACAATAGACTTAGGCTTGAGCAAACACTTTTCCATGGCACTATTAAGAAAAGGAAACATAACCTACAATTCAGCCAGTCCATGAGTCACTAGGACAGAGAAGAGAGACCTCTCACCTAGCAATTTTGAAAAGCATAAGAGCCTGCTTAAGAGTGAGAAATGTGAATCCAGGATCTAAAAAACCAAACAAACCAATCTCTCCACACACCCTTTTAGCCTTTTCAGTGTCCTGCCCACAAGCCCTAGAAGCCTGTTAGTGCAATGCCAGGCTGGAAAATGCCAGAAATGTGTAAGAGTGAAATGACACACTGTATGAGAGAATACTATTAAAACAAAACAAAAAAACCAAACAACCTTTAATTTTTCAGTCCAATTGTCTGGAGGGAGATATGGCAGGAATGGAAGAATTTGAAGCAAACAGTTTTCATGTTTGCTTACTTTTCCTGTAGTGATGCTGCCAAGAGGATCCCTGTGCCTGAAGTACAAAACCAGATGCAAAGAAAACATGTTTTAGTGGTCTGACATCACTGATTTACACCATTGCTTCATTCTCCTTCAACACTGAGCAGCCACCATGCCAACAGACCCCAGTGGGACTCCCCCTTGCTCAGTGGTTAGTAGCCACTGTATTGATGCCACAGTAGTGTATACTTTAAGCACTAAAGACAAACCATTCATCCAGTGAATACCATTTTCTAATCTCCTAGTGATAATAACAACTTCTTTTTTGGCATTAGCAGAATAATATTACAACACAATTCCAATTCTGTAGGAGTTTTTTTATTATTTTTGGAGTTTGGTTTGGTTTTGTTTTGTTTTTCTGTGAAGAAGAGCTCTTCCATGCAACAAAAAGATTTTAACAAAAGAGAACCACTGACCAAGAGCCCACTTGAGTATCCCTACCCTCCTGTTCCCCTGCCAACCCAGTAAAATTCCTCACAGCACAATCTCTTCCTGGCTATTTTCAGAGAAACTGCAGTAATCATACCAGAACAATGGGGAAGTTTGTATTACTCAAAGAGTAAATGTTTTGCAGCTTCCAATGTAAATATTTTAATTAATGGATTTATTTTTATTAACTCTCTACTGCCTTACTTGTGTTCACATTCACACAGCTAACAGCACTCAACTTCTTCAGAGAGGAAGAGAGAAATATAACATAGAAAAATTACATATTGACTTCAGAAAAAGCACCTTCTAAAGCAAATAAAAATTCACTGGGTATTTGCTGGGAGATATCTGGGACAAAAAGAATTAAAGAAAAATGAGTTTGCCAATTTCCTGCATCTGTCTGAGGGCTCATGTCAGTTCCCATCTAGTTAGTGAGCCTATTTAATAGCCAACTTGTAGAAAGCCAACATCTAATCTGTTTCCAAAACAACATGACACCCGATGACCAGGTTACACGGAAAAAGCTACTACTATCCTTTTGCCTCAGCCATCAATACAGTGGCTACTAACCACCCCATCTCTTTGCAGTACTATGGGTACTACAGAAGGTGGCTGGACAGAGATGCCAAGCCACCCTGCACATGCTTTCTGGACCCAACAGCACCCTCAGATGCAGGCAGCTCTTCCACTCTGAATGGTGCCTCTCTCCACAGAAACCATCTCCCTCCTCTACCCCTAGATATGGGGATAGACTTTGGATGTGGTATCAGCAGATGGCTGGCATTCAAGATTTTTTTTACATTTTCTTTTTCAAATTAAGTGGGACACAGATG
>NW_009951965.1:65957-92373 GCF_000747805.2 Chaetura pelagica | reverse complement strand
CTTTTCCAAAGCCTGACTGGAACGTGAACATATAACTGTCTCAGCTGGGAAGCTCAACCCCATAGTAAGTTCCTGAAGAGCTGCAGGAACTACTGCACAGACCAGTTCAGCCTGAACCAGTCCCACACGTGGCAGTGTTTCCCTTCCCCTGCTTTTATCTGAATGGGAGGTTTTGTTCCTCTAGTGCTGACCTCACCACCCATGATGCCTGTTAGCAACATCCTTCCAGAAGTTCAACATGCAGCTCCACAGAAATTCCCTGCCACTGTCAGCAACAGGCATGCTACCCTGAGTAAAATCCTCACTATATCTTTCAAAAAATACTACATTTGTACTCTTCCACTGCCTCATGTAAGATGTTGGCTGTATGCTTGTAAGACTTCCCAGATTCTGTGATTCTCACAACCACCCTCCACACCAGCAGCTCCATCACCTCCACGCCACAGTGGTGGTGGCACTTGGCTCAGCATATCCTGCTAGGTGTAGCCAGCACAATAAAGTATGGAAAGAGGCTCACAGACGTCTTTCCTGCAGGGGCTATTTGAAGGAGGAGCAAGACCTTCTGATGGTATTTCATTGAGAACAGACCTTCCACAGCCCTAAATTAGTAAATGCTAGCTATCAGCCACTCCCCATTAGGGTGGAGGATGGTGGGAGAATGAACGCCTGGCTGTTAACTGAGAGAGCTATTCTAACTTGATAGCAGCAAAAGATGCTGAGGACAATCAGGTGACTGCTGTTGCTGCACAGGCAGTCCAAGGCTGGTGCTCACACAGAGGTGAGCAGACACATCACCCCTTCACGGTGTGCACCCACCTAGGTACCTGCCTCCTGTGAAGGGTAAACAGATACCAAAGAGTAACATTGACTGAAAGCTCCGCTTGCAACAGAGTGATTCAGAAATGGGCTTGCAAGACCTTTCCTGTACCTGCCAATGCCACAAACTGAAACTAAATCTCTTGATCCTGCATTTGAGTGTTATCAACCACTGCTATGATTGTACATGCATGTACAATCTCACCATTAGCTTCCACACCAGCAAAGACTTTTTTTTAAAAAAACAAAACCACAAAAAATTCCAAAACAAACACCCACACATTTGTTTTCCCATATTCCCCATCAGATCTTCAGGCTATACATGCAACATTAAAACACAGACTAAGAATCAAAGAAGCACGTATCTCTGCTCAAAACAGAGCTCTTGCCAAATAAACTTATACCACTTTTCATTACAGACACAAGTGAGGAGGCAGACTTTGCATTAAGCCCCCAAAGCAAGCAGACTCTGGAGAAGGAAATCTCTTGGCAAGTGAGTGACCAAAGGCTTATGCTGGGCCTTCCATCTTCCTCCCTGACCTCTTCTAGGGAGCCACTGCATTCTGCTATTTCATGTGCCTATTTAATCAGAATGTGAAACTTGAACAACCTTACCAGTGCCTCTGTGGCCTTCTCATTTGAGCAATGACTAGAAACACTCCCCCAAGGAGCAGTACATTCATAAGTCTCCTGTGCCCACGGGATCGAAAAGAGAGAGAGAACAGATGAATGTTAATCTCTCTTCATTGCCTCCAGCAGCAGTCTGTACTCTCCCACGCAGAGAAAAGGGAGGCTGTACAATTTGTGGAGGCCAAGCTGTCTGGAAAAATGTACAGAGAGGGAGAACTAATGGCAAATTCTCTTCTCTATTGATTCCTTTACTGTAAGGAAAGTGAAAGTCAGTCATTGAGTTGCTAGTGGAAGACAAGACCACAGGGTCTTTAAGGTGCTGCTTTTACGCAAACCGCAGAGCTGAACTACTCAGGATTATATCAGTTGAATGTATTTGCTGCCTAAAATATTCTGCTCACAAACTGCTTGTACTGTATGACTTTGTAGGGGGACTACTTTTTTTACCAGATTACACTTTTTGTCTGATCATAGGAACACAAAAAAAAGGACACAGGACAACTCCATTCTAGATGTTCATTCACAAATGTAGGACTGTAGCCTACCTGACTCCAAACAGCTGCTTCCCAAACACAAGTAGGTAGCTAACAAGCACATGAAATACCAAGGTTGGAGCAGTCACTACCACACACTTCCTTTAACTGATTGGTGTCTCAAAGGTATCTGTGAGCATGCAGTACTGTATGTGCACCAAGCAAGAGCATGGGGAGAAGGTCTAAGCAGGAAACAGCAGCTCATCTTACATTAGCACAGTTCACTCAAGTGTAGTGCTATGCTCAGATTTGGTTTCGATTTGCAAGCCTTGCTGTCATTGGCCAAGAGGGCGCTTGAAGTTTTGTTATAAAAAGAAAAAAAAAAAGCCAGAAAGCTAAAACAAACATACAAATGAAGTTGCCCTGGTAGCAGTGGGTACTTTTAAAACCTCAGATGCACTTTTCTCAGATGCTGCTTTGTAACATCCTGCTTCTTGCTTTCCCATCTCCGCTTCCAGCTGAAGGCAGCCACTCCAATGGGCAACTCCCAGGTCTCCAGCATGTGATATGCAAAAAGTGGCTCCACACTGCAGGGGGCTGAGGCAATACCATCCACCTCTGATCTTGAGAGTAGTCCACGACCATCCCCAAACCCCTACCTACTTTGTTACCTGTTGAGATGTCTTCCAAATAAGCAGCAAAGTCCAACAACAACTTAGCTCCAAAGGAATTTTAAAAGGCACCTTAGTGGGCTGGTAGCAGGTTTCCAGCTCTCACCACTAATTCCTGGAGTCATAATATTGCCTGAAGACAGCAGATTCTACCCTCAAATGTGCATGCCAGCAGTTGCATACACGGTTTTGATTACTAAATACCTGCCCAGTAGTAACCACTCTGAAAAAGTTCACTCACTCACCATAACTCATTGTAAATCGCAGTGGCAGACATACTGCAACTAATAACTTCATCAAGGGGCAAGGTGAAAGTTTTTCTCTGGCCAATCTAGAGAAGAAATCTGAGCCTTAAAGGGAAAACTTAAATGAAGATTATGGGTAAAAGAAAAACACAACACTATTTAATGTTAGTGTTTATTAATATTTGGGCTTAAACTGTGGATAAACAGAAAAGAATCTCTCTGCTTGTGCACATATTTAAGACTGTTTATACATGAAGTCCAAAAGGATGTCCTCATTTTATAAATAATTTGATCTGATGACTACATCAGAAAAAAGTGCAATTTGAGGCTACATACAGAGGCAAAACACTTGGCTACTGATGTCTAAACAGGGGGGCAAAGACTAAACATCAGAGTCACTAAAACTCAGTAAATGGTTTACAGTTGAAGCTAAGCACATAACATAGTATACACTCAACACACACCAAACTGCACCTCTTCTTAAACTTTTAAAGCTGTGCTTACTGGTAAGTCATTTTGAATACAAGATTCTTCCAAATGTAAACACTCCATCTGTTACTTCTACCTGACCACATAAGCCATCCAGCAATGTCTCACTCCTCCTACTCAGCAGGCACAGCATATCAGAAGGAGCACTTGTGGAGCCACAGGTAACACACAGATGGCATCAGAAGTCGAGACCTCTCTCTCCCAGAAGTGAGGAGAAAAGGCTCCCGAAAGATTTTACCCACTGAGCTCAAACCCTATGTGTTTTTTCCTTTTGTCTTATGCTCCTATATGTGCACATATATGGTTGTAGTTATAAGTATACTTTGCATGCCAGGCAGTGGGGAAACAGAAAACTCGAACACAAGAAACTGATTACCCTATAAAGAAATGCTATTTCCAGATAAAATCTGCTCTTCAGCTAGTCAAATGCACAAACTTAGTTTCCAGTTTTGTTTCTCAAACGAGAGCCTGTTAACAGCAACATAAGAATACTACACGCAGTCTCAAAAGATGGTCAAAGAGGTATTTGCTACCTCAGATTTTGAGTAATCTTCCTAAATTGAGCTTTTTTTTTTTTTTCTTCTTCTGATGTTCCCTACTGTGTGCTGCAAGCCACAGTGCCAGGTGTGGCTCTGAACAAAGTGCACAAGGGCATGCTTGAAGTTTAAAGCAAGAGGCAATCAAGAGGTCTGTATGCAGACGGAAGGAATAAAGACTTTATTAAAAAAAAAAACAAACAAAAAAACCCCAAAACAACAAACAAACAATCAGCAGTATACATGTGATTTTGGGGTAGCTAAATTTTGCACAGCTACTCATACTGCATATACCATATCTGATATGCAGTATCAGTAGACAGAATCTGATACACATTATCAGTCAGGAATACCTGTCAATAAAGTAGAAGTCTGTGCTTTTTGGAAGACCCACATCTCAGACCCAGAGAAGCAATGAGGGCTGCGAGTATTTAACTTGAAACCAGTGACCACGTGTAGTAAGAAAGGCTTGCCAGGATGGGATCCTTAATTATGACTTCATCCTGCACAACTTCCTTGAAAAAGGATCAGCTGAGACATCTTGCCCAAAGCAGATCCTACCAAGCACAGCCCAACCCAAGTGGAGACCAGGGTGCCAAAAATAACAATTAAAAAAGTTTTCCCCTCAAATAATGAGTTATACCTTATAATTCAGCCCTATAAAACCAGATTTGTCAAGTTCTAAATTGGGTTGCAGCAGTATTTCATTATAGCATAAATCTTCCTTACACCGTAGTAAAGATGCCTAATAATTTAATATGCCGTAATTTTTTTTAAATCTGGAACTCGTCAAAAGTTCCCTGAAATAAGCATCTCTTTTACAGTCTATTTTCCATACAGGTATAGATTCCAAAATGTTAACTGGTTCTTTGCATGGAAAAACGTTTTCAAAGTGCATTTACATGTAGACTAAGAATGTTTGTAATTATCTCTCTTGCGTTTCTTAGGTAGGTCAGTTCACATCCTACAAAGACTTCTGTATTATCCCATGATATTCACTGAGCATCACCTTTTTCTGAAAGCAGCAGAACATCTTGAAAAGAATCACACCAACAAGTAAAAATTTCAGAAGAAAAAGTGGGATTCCAAAGCAGAACTTCTTTCAAACTCTTCAGTAGAGGTTTCACAGCCCTTTTTTTTTGCTGAAATGGATTATTATACAAAATGCTGAATTACAACTGTCTCATATACTACTATTTCAGCTGATAACATGCTGACTTCACATGAAAAAAAATGAAAGAAAGAAGATATTTAAATGGACAGAAAAAAAAATACAAAAGAAAAGATACTGCCCTTTTTTGTTATTAAAATTTGTAATTGCCATTCCCTCCTGGTTAATCCATTTCAAAACAGTTATGATATCTGTATAAACCACCACTGTAAAAAGTTAAGTATATGACCATATCAAGCACTACTTTTCTTCATTAAACAGATATGATGAAAAAGGCTACATCAGTTTAAGAATGCTTGAAGGTTGAAAAAACAGTGATGTCATTATTTTCCTGCTGCTTTTGAGAGGCAAGCACAGTTTACATCCTTGCTTCCTGCTGTCTCACTTTACTGTTCTTAACCCAAGGAACACAAGACTGGCATCAGAGCACTTCAGCGCTGGGATTGTCACAGAAACTTGGAACAAGTCTGCTTTACATCTCAACAAGCCATTTTTAACAACAATTCAATACATTCTTCACTGCCAGGAGTTAAAATAAAAGCTGAACTGCCCTCCTACTTGTTACATCTCTACCAGGAGGCATGCTATTTTTTTTTACCCTGTTTAGCAACGGTTCACTAGAGAGAAGCTAATTCATGGTCCCAATTCTGCAAAATCCCACGAGGAGAAGGCCCCAGAAAGCATGAGTATGCAGACATTTAGACATGTTTGACTAGTCTGCTTATCTCATGATTGCACTCCCTAGAGTGGAGTCTTGATACAAGCTTAAGTCAAGATAGTGAGTGTCACAACCATTTCACAGCTTGCTGTCAGAACTTTTAAGACAATTTAAAGGAGGAATTTTAAAAAGTGTCTCTGTTGTTGTTGTTTTAAACTTTGAATATTTTACACTGGAGCAAGACTTTAGCAAAAAATGTTATTTTAGGTAACTGACTCACTTTTCCCTAAGATTTAATTATATCAACCAATTCCTAAAGAACCAGGCAATCTAAAAGCAGTTCCCTGCAAACAAGCCGAGTTGATCCCATCCAAGGAAGTTCCTAACCCTCTTTTTAGGACAACTTGCAGCCAACCCTGTCACCTTTCTCTTGGTTCCCACACGGAAACAGGGAGAACTTTACTTTCCCCCTTACTTTGTTTACCAAACCACTAAGCTTTCTGTGTTCCAGACTCCCCTCATGGCCCAGGGAGGACAGGGGGAGCATCTGAAAGGCTGGGGGGAGTGTCTGTGTTTTGTGTTTTTGGAGGGAAAGGCTGGGACTGTTTACAGGAAACTCCTTAGTTAACCATTTCTCCCATCACTCCTAGGAAACAATTTGTCTGAAAAAGATATATTATTATTTTTAATGAAAAACAAACAAACAAACAAACCAAACCCCAAGAAGGCAGTTACCTGAAATGAATGCCCAACCAGTTTGCCCACAGTTTTTAAGAACTAAGTTGGGTTTTCCAGCCAAGGAGGAAGTGAGGCCAGACTCCAAGACACACGGGGCTGATGCCGACCTGCAGAAACTCCATGGAGCCCTGTAAAACTATTCTGCATCTATTTATAGCTCCACCAATGAATGCAAAATCTGGTAAAAATGGTTGTATGATATCGAAACTGCACTAGCTTTAAAAATTCTAGCTGATTTCTAACTTCCAAATTGCTCAGATAAAGGAGGGACCTGTCTTAACTCCTGTCTTTATAAATTCACTTGTCCAGGCATCTCAGTTAATTCAGTGCCTCTACTGTTCTACTCTGTCCTTTGTATTTTACAACATCTGCAGTTGTGTATATACATGAAAAGCACATTAGAAATTGATTAGAAAAAGCACAATAGAAATTTTAAACAAGTGGTGGACAATAAACACAATTTATATAAGTATCTGACTTTACATTACCAAATCACCAATACTTCCAGGATTTTCATTCAGTTAGTATTCTTTCTTAAAACACAGACACACACCCCCAAAGAAAAAGTGCACAACAAAGGAAAACACAAAATCTTCTCCCTAGAGTGGCTTTTACTTGCTGATAAAAGTTAATATTTTCCTTAACTGGAACATTTTAGAACTGGGAAAACAATGCAAAAAATATTCGCTAAATTCACATGCTCATGCATCTGTTAGTTAAAGTATTTCTTCAAGAAAGTTTAAGCAACAAGGGTTATGTCTAACAGCATAGTCACATAAGTAGTGCTGTCCACAAAATACTACCAACAAACATATTTGTATAAACAGTAGAGGAAAGACATGGTAATGTTTATTACACAGGTGGATCATCTCACCAATGAGACTCAGAGCTTTTATGGAATTATAATTAACAGTATACATTTTTAAACCATTACAGACTTAGTTAGTCTTGTAGCTGGCAGTGTTTGTATCTACTACTTCCAATGCACTTAAGTCTTGATTGTGAAATCAAGGTACACAAATTAAATTATTAAAATCCTTAGCATTCAATACTACCCTCCCTTCCTTCAAATCACACACAAAAACCCCAAACCAAGCCCACCTCCACCATCTCTTCCCAGAACTCTGCTTTCTAGGTTTTCATATACAAAAGAGGCTGGAACTTGCACCAGCTGATCTGCACAACTTTGACAACTTCGTTTTCAAAATAAAAGCCAGGAAATTAGTCATGGTAGGGTAGCACCTCTAGGGGATAGTTTGGGTGGCCACCAGCAAGATGCGTGTGGAAGGATGTGTGAGAGAGGAAGATTGAGATCTACCACTTCCTCCTTTCTGCCAAAAAAAAAAAAAAAGAAAGAAAAAAAATTAGAAGAGGCGAGGGAGTCCTTCCTTGCTTACTGTGGGCTCAACCCCACCCCAGGAGCAGCAGTGGGCCAGCACTGGCATGCACGCACAACCTGGAGAAGGAGGCTGACCAACAGATTTGGTGAGGAAATTCCCAGAAACCAAAACTACACCATTTCATCAGTTTGGTTAAATGGTGATTTCTTGAAAAATAAAATCAGAGACCTCTTAAGGGCTCAAATCTCCAGAAGTGAAGTTTTTTGACAGTCAGCCGTGGTTATGTGACACCTGTTTAGCCCAGGAAGGTCAGCACCCATCAAAAACACAGAACACCCTGAAACATACCACCTTGCCACGGCAAACTCACAAAAAAGGCTCATTCTTTTCCTTCCACATGAAGAAAGGAGGGCATCACCGAAATTACTGTAAAATTACATGTCCCAAATTACTGTAATAGGAAAAACTCACTAGATGGAACAGGTCATTTCTTCAGGAGTTGGTCCATGCCCTAACCCCAGCAACAAAGACTGTGCAGTGGTATGTGTCCGAGTGGACTCAGCCCAGTAAAAGAAATCTTAGAAGCCAAAGCAACTGGCAGCTACACCTTAGACAAACCTGTGCAGCTTAATTTTGGGTATGATCTGGAGCTAAATCAGCTGTTCAGCTCTAATCCAACAGTGTTCACACCTTACACAAAGCACATGGTGGCTGCTCACAGTGCTGGCTTGGCACACCCCGCAAGGCTGCTCTCCTCAAGGACAGCACCAAAACTGGGCATTGCTCAACAGTAAAATGTAAATTTACCACTACCTGCAAAAGGCCAATATTGAAGGCAAGGAGACAATAATCAAGTTTTCCTCCAGAAGCCATTTTGCTCGTCTGAGCACCTTCCTAGACCCATCCAGCCTTCTACCATGACCGTACCTCGTGGATGGGGGGCTTCTGGGCCTCAGAGGCTGCCAAGACTCTCTGGAACAAACAAGCCCTACAACTCCCACCCACAACAGCAGAGGGACTACCAACGCAGGCAAAGGAGAAGTGATAGCAACCCAGGATCCAGCTCTGTCTGCTGAAAGATGAGGGAACTGGTTCACACAGCGGCTCTCACCAAGGGAGGACCCACTCCCAGCTCAGGGCAGCAGCACACCATGGGGTGCTATCTGCAGCACCCAGCAGTCCTACTCGAGTGGACATGTTTCATAAAAACCAACTTGTCCCCACACTTCCACATCACTCACATAGGTTGACAAAAGAACAAAGACACCCTGAGAAACCAAGGGAAAAACATGCAGAAAGGCCTCCTGCTAGACCAAGAATATGCCCACTGCATAGAAGAGGGGGAGAGATGCAAACCTACAAACTGAATCATGGGGTGTTAAAGAGTTGCTGGATTGCTGCTCTGCCAGCAGAGGTGTAGTCAGGGAGTAGCTTCCACAGTGCTCTTAAGGCTGTGGGACAGCTAGAGGAGAAGACCCCAATTTCTCTGTAAGGGCATCACCCTTCCTAAATAAATGATCTTGGGTGACCTCCACACCACTGACTTAGTAGATGCCCTCCAAAGGCCTCAGCCTGATATTCTGGCCTCTGTCACTTTCTCTCGTGTGCCTCTTCACACATCTTCCCGCTTCTCTTCCCACCTTGTGGCTTTTTGCACAAGTCTCCACACAGCAGCACTGCACAGCATAGGGAGATGAGGGAGCCAGTTTGCTCCTTCCTAAGCCACAGGGAGCCCAGGAGTAGGAAGAGCAGGAGGAACACGGGGGAAGGGGGAAGAGCCCCAGGTGGAAAAGCCCTGCAAGGATGCCAAACTCAGCTAGCTGCAATCAGCCCAACCAAATTAACCCACCTGCAACCCCGGTTTCTGGTGAACTGGTGACTCCACACAGTAAAGGCTTCACAGGAAACTTAATTTTCTTGACTGACGCTCTTCTCTTTTATTTTTGTTAACATAATTTACTTATTTTTTCAAAAGCAGGGAAGCTAACTATCACTTCTGCTTGGAGCTGTATGACAAAACTAATGTCTTTCCTTTTCACACTGAGAAGCACCTTACAGAATAGATATTACATGCCTTTGCTTAGCTTTTTCAAGCTTTAATAGTCGCCCTTTAGAATATCTGCTTTCCAAGCACTAGTATGAATATTCCACAGATTTTTAACCACATACTAATTACACAGGCAAGGTTCCCTTCTCTGGAACTTCGTAAGTTAATTAACAGTGAAAGGGCCATGTTAATAACTTTGCTTTTTTTAAGCTTTCTGGCATCATTACTTTACTCCAACTTCATACAGCCAGGAAAGAGGAAAATATACACAGGAAACAACAGGAAGAAGAAAGCTGAAACTAGGCTGTGGATTAGTAAGAAAAGGAAAAATTAATGAGTAAATAATGCAGGAATGATGAACTGGGTTATGGATGTGACTGTGTGACAGAGTACATACTTATATCACACATAAATGTTTGGTGAGATGGAGTCTTTGCCTTCTATCATGTTCATTTCTGTAGCCTGCTCCCATGGCTTCTAACAAAAGCCATGCTCTCTGACAGTCTGTGTTGTCTTCTGGAGATGGAAAAGCCTTCTTTTTGGCCCAAACAAGAGTTTACCTATTTTTTCTAGGCATTTTTGGAAGTAAATAAAAGGACACTTCCACTATAAAAACCAATTTTCATCATCCCAGGATAAAGACGATACAACACAAAACAATACAATGCAATTTGTAATAAAACCTCCAGTTTCAAGATCAATCTTCTTCACCTATTACAAGTCAGAAACATGCTGGAGGAAGGCAAAGCTTAAACTTCAGATAGACTGTTTCTGGTATTTAAGAGGTTTAATACAGATACTACCTCATAAACTCTTCAGCATCACATTTATGAGCAGAGGGACACATTTATTTCTTTGGGTATGAGATGGAGTACATGACCACCACATCACTGGTAAAAAATGCTATGTCATAAAATAACCCCCAGCCTTCTAAATTTTTAAGTTCTTCTAATGAAGCAGCATGTGCCCAGCCAGGCAACCCTGATGAATTACATGCGAAGCTCACAGACTTCTCAGAAATAATTCATTTGCTTAGAGCTGCATCTGCACAAAGACATACATACACTCATGCTTCTGAAGGAAAAAAATATCTGACTTCTTAAATCCCCGTATTTTCTCCTGAGCATAAACCTGTAAGATTATTAACTGTAGTAAAGCTCTAAAATGGATGGTAAAATCGTGTTTGAGGGCAGCATCAGACATTCCAAAAACATATATAAGCTGAATTCTAGTGCACTATATAAAGGCAAGTTTCAACTAGAAAGCTTTACTGTGATTTGTGCTTCAAAAGCACTCTTATAACGATTTTAATAGTTTAAAATATTGGATCTTAGTCCCAAAGAGATGTAGCTAGCTCTAAACTGCCATTTTAATGGAATTTTTGCACCCTCTCTCAACATTCTACTTTATAAATAAACCTCAAGACTTTTTATTGATTTTTTTTTAACATGATAGATTGAGCCTCTCTGGCAGAGATGGCCAAAGAACAGCACATGTAAAATTACAGGTTCACAATTTGTGAAAGGGACAACAACAACAAAACCCCCAAGGCAAAACAACTGCAATATAATGCATACATGCCTGTGTTCATTGCTTTTCAGATTGGCACTCTGTGTGTGTGTAAATGTATAGATCTGAAGACCTCTTTATTAAATTTACTGTCAGAACCAACTAAAAGAGTATAATATACAGTTATATTGCATCCTGTACATCTTTTTCAGTTACAAAGCATAAACTTCACTTCAGTGTTTGACTTGAGTAGTGCTTGCTCTGAAGTGGTATGGGACATGCCACCAAAATTATCTCAATTAGTTTTGCAGTAGTTCAAGGTCTAGGTTCTGGAGGTGAAAAAGTAACATTGTTCAAGAAAATTTTTATGGTAAGTTTAACTAAAGCCGGCCTAAGTTAATACAGTTAGCCAGTCTTACAGGGTCCTGTGCCAGACAGCTCATCAGGATTTTGTCCTGCTGACCCAAATTCTGTAACCAGCTCAGCCCCTGTGACCATGACCAAGTGTGTTTGTGGTCAAGCTGTGAGATCACTATTCCTTCTGCAACCCAACTCAGAACACTAAGAAAACTTACTACCCATGTGCATGTATGCAAGTGTAACGGATTCATAATCCACCCCCACAAAAAAGACACTGTGAAGTTTTCTGACACAAAGAGAGACCTACTTTGGTCGTGTGATCCAATTTTCAGTTACCAACATTTTGCAAGGGATAACCAAAACAGCTGATACCACAGGTTACTTTCTTACACAGGGAGAAAAGCAAAGGAAAACACAAAAAAAAACCCACCCAAAAAACATAAGAGAATGCTGGAAGCAAAAACCTAACTTTCACAATACAATCATAGATATTTAGCAGTATTTTGCCTTTATTCCATTTAGTTTGTCTCTCCTAACTGAAATGTATTGTTTTTTAAATCTGGATCTGCTCACAATAGATATGTGACTAGATTAAAAAGATTCCCTGAACACATGACTGTGCAATATCGTTTGAATTCTTCACAGGATCTTGCAAACTCTAGTGTACTTAATTTTAGAAACAAGGACAACAAAAAAAAAGAAAAAACCCAACAACGTCTGCCATTTCCATATGTGCTCTATATTTTACTAGTTCTTTACCAGAAATGGAAAAAAACCAACAAACCCTACAGAAAAAGAACATTAGGGGCATTAAGTCTTCCCTGACACTTTTAAATGTTAGATACTTCTGAACTGTTGGTCTCCTAGAAATCTGTTTCAGCCAGCTGTAAGTTGCCCAGCTGGTAAGCAGAAGAAATGGCAATTCAGGGAAGTATTTGTGGGAATGTGAAGATGATGTGACAGCAGTTATCAAAGATACAGGGGGATTCTGGCAATGCAATGCCCCAGAATTATTTTCACTAGACACAGTTGCATTGTTCCAAGGCCAAAGTGACTACAAGTCTCCCTACACCTTTCCCGCAGCAGTTGTTCTTCAGATGATGGAAGGAGATGCAAGATCAACAATTACAATCACAGTAGCAACCAACTGCTACCTAACACACATGTATGCAATGCAACTACAGCCAACAGTACAAGCAGAAAAACTCATGATGCTCAAAAAACATACAGGGAAAGGTGGGGTCAAAGAGTGGAAGAAATCAAACTAGAGGTGTTCTGGTTTGGTTTGGTGGGTTTCTCGGTAGCAGGGGAAGGGCCCCAGGAGTGGCTCAGGTAAGAGGCTGAGAAGCTCCCCCAGCTTACAAAATCCAGCCAAGGAACCATTAGAGGGACAATAGATGTGCCTCTGCCATTAACATAGGAAATAAATGATATAACACCTGAGCAGAGAAGCACTGAAGGGAGAAGAGCTGTGCTGGGGAAGGAGAGCTGTGCTGGTGGTTGGTGAGGAAGAAGGGGAAGAAGGTGCCCAAGCAGAAGTTTCCCTGCAGCCCATGGTGAGATGTTAGGCTGTCCCCCTGCGTTTGTGGGGGAACGTGGTGGAACATTCCCTGAAGGTGCGAGGAGGGGTGAACTTGGCCAGTCAACTTGGATTTTGTGGCCAGTGGCTTTGCTGCCAGTGGACTCTGATTATGCAGCTTTGGAAGACCCCGGCACCAGGGGAGGTGGCTGTTCCCGAAGCAGCCCCTGACTCTGTGGGAAGCCCAGGCTGGAGCAGCTCCGGACCTGGTGGGAAGGACTCATGAAGGAGAGGTTTGTAGAGGACTCTCTCCACGGGAGGGACCCTGTGGGGAAGCAGGAAAGGACTGTAAGGAATCCTTCTTCCTGAGGAGGAAGGAGCAGCAGGAACCACCAGCCTCTTAACTGACTCTAAACCCCATCACTTGTCCCCCAGTGCCCGGGGGGGAAGGAAGGATAAAAACTGAGAGCAAAGGAATTTGGGCCCAGGAAGAAGGGAGGGGTGGGGTAACAACTGCAAGCACTGTGTGTTTGATTAGTGTGAAATTAAGTTATTATTTTTTCCCCAAGTTGAGCCTGTTTTGCCCGGAACTTTAATCAGTGAAGAACCCTCCTTGTCCTTTGTCTCAACCCAGGAGCTTTGTCCTCCTCATCCCAGAGAGGTGTGTGTGTGTGTGTGTGTGTGTGTGTGTGTGTGTGTTTGGGGGGGGGAGCTGAGTGAGGGGCTGGTTCTTTGTTGTTGTGTTAGGCCCAAACCACGACATTATTGGCAAGACAGGCAGGAGAGAGACAAGGAACCTCTACAAGAGGTTTCATATCACACCTCCCACCTAAGTCACCAAGCAGGGGTGCAATGCATGTCCAATACAGTTCCTGTGGGCTGCTGTGCACATCAGAAGGGATGCTGCTTTTTCCTTGACTCAGCCAAACCAGATACATACACCCAAAACCAGACCTACTGACTCCTTCTCAAGGTCACATCTCTGCAGTTGAACTGTAGAACTGAAGAGGCAGTGCTGCTACCCACCATGCTGTTACTCTGCATGAAACATGACCTTCAGAGGCCAAAAGTTTCAGCCTGGCCTTTTTGCTGGCACTAAACTCACATAATTCTTTATCCCCATTAAAAGACATTTTTAAATACCGCTCCACCTTGGCTCACAGGCACCTGCCACTGACAACTATCAGAGAACATATGTAATAAAAAAGAACAGCATATGGCTACACAAATAACTACAGCAATGAAGCACTCCTCGTAAGCTCTGAAAGGGACAAGTAATCTCACCAGAGTTTTCCAGCTGGCCACCTACTGTGTGCCAGCACCTACCACTCAGACAACGCGCATGGGGCAACACCTGCCCTCTTACGGCATCCCTCCAGCACTTTCCCCTCCATCCCCTTCTCCCTGACTGCATAGAAGAGCCAAGATGGAGATACATAAAAAACCAACCACAAAGTGTGTGAATGGATATCCATAGCTTTTGCATGCTATGAGCTGTACCTGCAAGCCTTCCCATTGAAGGTCCCTGGAGGCCTCCTTGCCTTCCTCTCAGAGCAAAGCACAGCTGACCAGGGGCAGGAGAAGAAGGGAGATCTCTTCACATTCATTGCAGTGATAGGTAGGTTTATCTTGCTGCATTTTTATAATTAATTTGGATGAGTCCTTTCCGCACTGCCTCAGATCTCCCAAAATAGCAAAGATAAATAAAAACATGCTGCATATGGGACATTATGGCTGGAAACTTCACAAGAGGAGAGTAAGGACGATTGTTACCCGTTTGCTTTTTCTCTGTGCTCATTTGGTACCACCACCATCACAGTACCAAGTCTGCTACATTCAAAGGCACAAATTCAACAACACATTTCCCCCTTTTATCTTACCAATGTATTTATTTTTCCTCTGGTAAGTAACTTACTTTAGCAATTGCTTTATGATTAAAAAAGGCAGCAATCAACTTTTTCAAAATGTCAACTTTAATTTGACTTCTGTTTCCCTCCTCCCAGCTCCTCAGGCTCACACAGGAAACCCCCATGCCTCCATTTCACACTTTTTCATAGCTGCAGCCGTAGCATCAACCCCAGAAGGGCAGCCCCAAAACCTAGGTGTTTATGGTAGACTTCAGGCATTCTCCAAGTCCTTGCCACAGAGCCTGGCTTTGCACATGAGAGATGCAGGCACAGCCTAGGAGCTTTACTTCACAAACCTGCTCAGTCTCACAAGGGCAAGTGGCTTTAACACACAAGGCTGAGGGGACATAACCATGCAACAATGCACCACAGCAAACTCCAGACCTGGCCACCAGCTCTGCCAAAAGGCAAAATGCCATCCCTCTCATGCTCACCCTGCACCAGCAATCCTGGAAACAACAAGGCATTAGAGGGTCACCCACTCCTGTCACATGCTGAAATAAGTTACCTTCCTATCAATTTTGAAAGGCTTTAGATCAGATCTTCCTCTTCTTCATACAAAATTCAGAGCGTTTGTGATGAAGTTATCCAAGTGGCACAGCCAGTAAAGGAAGACTCTCAGCATAGAGCTAATAGTTAACCCAACAGGGAGGAGAAAAAACTGCTGAATTTAGCATGGCTGACATAAGCTGTGATGTCATTTCCACAGAAAGGCTAGTGAAAAAAAAGAATACAAAAATCTTTTTTTCAGATCCAAGATACAGAGATATGTAAACCGCTTGGCCTCCATTTCAAATAAACAATGTGAGATAACCCCAAAAGTTAATAAAGCTTTCAGCCTTCATTCCTGTGCTTCAGAGGACTTGAAGCCTACGACAGGATCAGATCGTTGGGAGAGCAGCGAGCCAAATCACTTGTGCAGACACGCAACCTCAGCGCCGTCCCACCCAGCAGTGCCAGGAGTCTGCTTCTCGCTCTTCAACAAGGTGTTTGGGTTTTAGTTTTGTTGGGTTTTGTTTGGTTTTTTTTCATCTTGGAGCAAGTAAATTTAAGCAAACTATATTAAAAAAAAAATAATCATGCTGTAACAACTCTAAAGGATTTTTGGTATGATTATAGCTGAAATTAACAATTCTCTAAGGACAGATTGAACAAGCCAAGCAAAACAGGTGGATTGGAGAAAGGACATCTAAGAATTACAAAATAAGACCAGTTAAATTAACAAAAAAATAAACAGAGAAGTAACCACTGAAATACGTTTGAAAGAACAAAAAACCCCAAACTTACTCAGTTGGGGTAACTCAGAAAAGGTTGCAGAATAATTTTATAATTTTCTTTAAATATTAACTTTTTTTTTTTTTTTTAAATAAAAGATCCCACTTCTTCCCCTCAAAAGTAACCCCTTAATACAAACTTTGCCTTAAGTGCTGTGCATTCCTATTATGCCAGTAAATAATTTTAGAAGTTGGGAATATTTATGAGAAAATTCAACCTGGAGGGTTATTTTCCTGAAGTTTCTGCTTGGCAAATGAAAACAGTGCTTTCAACAGATTAATATCCTTCCCTGTGATTGTTACTCTGTTACCATCATGCAAATTGGTGTTTTACACAAATGCAGCTTGAAATCTAACTAATGAAGGAAAAAAAACCAAAACCAACACCAAAATCAAACCAACCTGCACAGGACAGGGCAGAACAGCACTAATAACATGTAAGCACAGGTTTCTAAATAATAATAATAATAATAATAAAAAAGAAGTTCTTGCGTAATTTATTCACTTTCCTACTAGTTTCACAGATTAAGATAGCACCAGGAGATAACTAAAAGATTTCTTTTGCCTTCAGCTCAGTAATTTACAAGCATTCAGATTTCACTGGATTTCATTGTTGTTGTTCAATGAGAAAATACTGTGGAAATTACATTTACCAGCATTCCCAGTCTACAAAGCTTGATAACTGCAGCTTGATAACTGCAGCTTGATACAGGCACATGCCCACCGAGCACCATAAAGATTTACAGTAAGCAGTGACTAATTTTTGCAGTGTATACTGTACATGTAGCACTGAGTCAGCTTGAAAGTTTGTTCATTCACTTGAACTCCACTTCTTCCATTCTCCTCTGATCTGCAGGCAGATCTGAAATCTGCCTTCTCTTCATTCAAGGAGAGCTGCTTATTGCCTTAATAGGTAATAGGTGCAGGTACAAAGAAACTACTGCTATTGTACAGGATTGACCTAAAAAACACGGACTTGCCTAAACAGCAGCATAAAAACAAACACACACATACATACACACATAAACACACACACACACAAAAAGGCATCACATTTTCTGTCAGCAAGAAAATTCTGTATATGCAAGGAAGGAGCCTTGCTGGAAGGGACTCTCATGGGGGGCATAACTGACCCTGCTACTGAAAAATCTTCCCAGCTCCAACATTTGTCAATCTGATTGTATAAAGCCTATGAGAAATGCCCAGTTTAAGTAATCTGGTTTACTGGTAACATAAGCAGTAGAACAACACAGCAACTTCTTATAGATAGCTGGCTCAATGGCCACATAGGACTTTGCATTTGCTGAAGCCTAAAATAAGACACCCCACTCTTTTGTTCTCTATTTTCATTTCTTGCAATTTACATAACTAGCAGTACAGCTTTTCCAGAAATAACCTGAAAGTAGAAGTTCTACCTGAACAAAAAAGCTGTTTATGCTAAGGATAGCATGGAGCTTAAATGTAAGGATTTTCTGTACATAATTGAAGCCTATCATCCACTTTGTAACTACGATTCTTCAACTAGCATACAATTTTTACAGCGTAAAACAATTGCAGCCAAGAGCTGCATTCATATACAGACCCAACTTGCACGTTCTTTCAAGCAGTCAAACAGGTAGTTCAGCTGACTACAATATAAGCAGGCATTGCTACAGATGACCAAAACTTGAAAAATTTGGCCCAATACTGAGCACACTTAATCCAATAGAAGCTTTTCCATCGACCAGCTTTATGTAGTAATCTACGTGCCATTGCCACAATGTCTGCACTAGAACCTTATTAGGTTTGGACCATCGCCTACTGGCTGAGAAATGGTCTATAAAACCAGATGAGTCCATGTTATTTTAATGAACCCCTACTTTAACTAACGATCAAGTAGTTAGCCTAGAGACCGTATGCTGACAGACTTCCAGGGTGAAAGTACCACTCCTTTCATAAATTACTTTAATTCTGTGGTATTAGTCTATCATTTATATATATATGCACTCAACATCCAGATTCAAATTTCTTCTGAAAGTTGGAAATAGTTGAAATAAAAGTCTGCTAGGACTTGATTTTATCAGCCCCGCTCAATGTTAAGCAGTACCTTACTATGCAGGCAGCCACATTTGGCTTAACTTACGTTCTTTTCATTAATGAAACACCACTTAACCCAATGTCTTTTTTCTGTGCACCTCCCTTGTAGTATTTCTTTAAATCTAAAGCTGTTTATAACTTCAAAGACTAATTTTTTACTACAAGCAAAATGAAGGGTAAAATTCACCCTCTGCAATGCATGTTTGGTTTTCAAACATACAAATGGTGAAGGCTTTTACCTGCAAGGCATATTTTCTTATTCATGCTTTTTCATTATAATAGCAGCAACTTTAGAAATGTATTAACATTCATTATGAACCAGCTCTTTCAAAATTTCATAGTCCTAAAAAACTCATTTTTCCTCACTTCAGAAAAATTTTGCTTCTCATTTTCTACTTTTATCAAACACATGTAGGCAGCAGCAATACTTTTTCATCATGACCCATGCAGCTCAGATACCAATTTACTGAACTCTAATAGCATAAAACTAATTTATCTGACAAAAAAATACAGAAAATTACTGTTCATCACCATCCCTGAAAAGCCTCTTCCAGTCTTGGAAACACACAGCATCAATGGAAAAAAGAAGGAAAAACTGAGTGACTGTGCTTCTGCAAACATTTTGGTTTAGAGGAATTATTGCCACCCTAAATGGAGATATGTCCCTAACATACTCAGAAATACAGGTTTAACGTAGTTATGAATATGAATCTCGCTTTTCCAGACATAAATTGTCTGCTAATTTAGAAACCTCCCTTCACTACCTCCTCTATACCTGACACTTTGCCATGCACGCTTACTGAAATGTGGGGACGGTTTGCAGGGCATTCCTACAGATGAGGGCTGACAAGTAAATAGCATTTCACAGCTTGTATTAAGAGATACCCTCTGACAAAGCAACTACCTGATTCCTACAATCCATCTTACTGTGGTGTGATCAGGAGGGTGAAAGTCCTTCCGGACAGAAGTGAGAATCAGATGCCTGCAGAAAAGACTGCATCCTGCCCTGCTTGGCATGATACTGCTCGCAGCAATTGTGTTGCCAAAGTAAGTTAGAACTTCAAACAGCTTCACTCAATCCTTTTATATAAAGTGTCCTGGTTCAGCATCTCACCACTACAGCACGTCAATCTCCAAGATAGTTTTCTGCCCTATTTTTGCCCGGAGCTCATTAGAATACCACTGCAAGCACTTGTTTATTATCATTGCTGTGATGCTGAATTCACGTTTTTACACTGATCAATAAAAACTAAATCAACACACTACACACCCAGCCCACACATGAAGAAAATTCATTTCACAAGATCAAAGTTGTCTACCTTTTACTGCTGTAGAATCACAATCAGCTTGTTGGGTTTTGCCAGTTATCTTTGAAGAACGATTGGAAATGAACAAAAATAATTCTGGAAGCACATAGTGAAATTACAGATACAAAACAGAGATAGGAGGACACATGCAAATAACCATGTGGGAGACCTTAGTTTGAATTTGAATCGCATGGCAGGCCCAAGAGACAGCTGGAGTATTAATGCTCCTGCAATGCTGCATCATTTAGGTTGTTTTATCAAAATACATAGATGCTCCTTTTTAACACAGAATATAAACTTTTGAAAAGTAACCAAAAAAAAACAAAAAGCAAGGTAGCCAGTTAGCATCTGAACTGCTTCTGCCCATTTCCCCTAAATATATATATTGTGCAAGCAGCAAAAAAACCTGCTGTGCTCAGTGCTGAGGTAACATGTGGCAAAAACTTTCAGTTCAGGTGACTACGGTCTCCTGCGTTCAGCAGACACAACTTTGGTAACGGCCAATAGAGCCCACAGTTACTTAAAGTCCCACTGTGACCTAAGAGACGTTGCAGAGGTGATGCTTTCAGCCTCCAGAGAATGACATGTGCAGCTCTCTCCAGCCCTGTTGAAAGCTGGATGTAGCCAGCTCAAAGATCACCACCTCTGGGCAGGGTAAGCCCAGTTTTGATGCTCAGGACAAAAGAAAACATAAAAGAGGCATGCCAAATAGAAGTTAATATCCTAAATACTTCAGGGCTTTGGCAACCTACAATCTGGGGAAAAAGAAAGCTCAGTTTAGTTAAGTAGGATCTTCTAAGTTTTCATTCTTGTGGCAGATGTGAACCATTTAAAGACTGGTCAACATCCATTTTTTATTTATTACACTGCTATTTTTCCTACCAACACAAATCTTAACACCACAAAAAAGAGCAAATAACTAGCAAATTGGCTTATGAAATGACAACAACACTATTTACTAGCCAGGGTGGTGCTCTCTTCTGGTACTTACAGGCTCTTCCACCGGCACATCTTCTCCACCAGCAGAAAGAGAGGCAGCAGAGCAGTACACGTCCAGCATCCAGCACTGCCAGCAGCAGCCCTACTCTAACACCCAGCAGCTACAGACTCCTGCCAAAGAAGCCCCATTTACCTGCCCCTTCTTCATACACCACTACGCTGTCCAAAGGAGTAAATCTTTAGCCTCTGAGCAAAATTAGCATTAATAGCTTCTTCTGGCTCCAAACTTTCACAAATGTATTATGCAGTATTTCCTAATCTGCAGGATTTAAAAACTGTATTCAGAATGAAAGTACAAGGGATCTCTTTGAGGAAAAAATATTACGACGTGCTAACAAGCATACTTCCTGCTCACCAGTAAATTGTATTAAATTCTGAATGCAGAGCAGAGGACACTTGGACTCACTTAAGATCATACTCTTGCAAGACTGCCCATATGCATTTGTGCCATAGAAAAGCAGTGTTTACCCTACTGACCAGTCCAAAACTACATACCAAGATTGTTGTGTGCATTCTCTTAAAAAAATGTAAGACGTTACTATTTAGGTCAAGTCTAAAATTGAAAAAAAAAGAAGAAAAAAAGAAAAAGGCCTTAATAATATAGATGTAATTGGCATAACCCTCCAAGTGTAAATAGAGATCCTTCCAGGAAAAGGCATTTCTAGTTCTTATTTGGCATGTGAAACATGTCAATACTGGGAAAAACACTTTTCTGCTAGTAAAAGTGGAACTCAGACAGGACTCTTAGCCACCCAAGTGTTGCAAAACCCTTCAATCCCCTAATATGTACTATTCTACCAGCAAAATTTTTAGTTTAAAGGGGAAAATGTATTTAAAAGTAATTTCTAAATTCCTAATTTCTCATCATTTGCTTTTCTTTTTTCTTTTAAAATTAAAATATAGAATACAGACTTCCCTCCTATCCTCCCCCAAACACTCCCCCCAAACACACATACACTAAAAATATAGAAATAAAGGAAATGAAACTTCCCCATCAATTAAAATAGTGTAAGGGGGGAGTGGAGAACAAAAAACAAAAATGGGTCTGTACAGCACCTTTTATGACTAAGAGTCAAACTACTTTTTTTAAGACAGAGAACTTCAGCCATTATCAATATTTAAACTTCATAGCAATTTCCTTCACAGGGTTGAGTACTTTTTTTCACAGTCCCATGCCAAAGTTATTTAGGATTTGACTTTAACTTCAACAGAAAGTACCAGATATAAATTCTGCACCTCAAATCGATTCCATCCTTTAAGAGTCCTGATAAGCCTTGTTCTGGGCAGACAGCGTGAACAAAAACCTCACACTGCCAGGGACCTTTTAAAAAAGGGCTGCTGATAATTTAACTTACGCCTGCTTTGCTGGGGTAATCCTTCCCCAATCCGTATTTTTGCAGTCTAGGGTTAGCTGGAAGTTCTAGTACCCAAGAATGTGCTTTTCCTCCTTACTGAACACGAGATTTTTTGAGAAATGATAAAAAATCCCAACCAAACATCAAAATGACCATCTGTAACAACCTTGCTTTGCTGTAGATGCAATGAAGTCTAAACATGAAGAGGAAAAAAAAAGACCAAGCAAAACAAAACCTTGCAGCACTGCACTTCAAGGACATATCACAATGCGGGCTCTATCAAAAATCTTACCGTGAGCAGCTGATGAAGGGAGGGAGGGAAAGACAGCAACCATTTTCTTGCTGAACTAAAAAGACATGAAAAAACTTGTGATAAGGCCCACGATGGCTGCTTTAGAAAGTTCTAATTAGCGGAGCAGGGAAACTCAGCACTTGTGGCCATATGCCTAGAAAGTGACCTACACCTGCCCCACTTACTGGCCAGTGGGAAGCTGAAGATCAGTGATTCATGTGAAATTCTAGCAAACTTTGCACTGTAAATTGGAGAAAGACAAACCAAAAAGAAAATGAAAAAAAACCAACCAACAACTACCTTCTGAGCCTGCATCGTATCAGTATTTTGGGTCTTTCCAGGGCAAATCATCACTCAACTATTAAAACTTAGGTGGGCTGTTTGTGTGAGACATGTTACTCTTTGTTACAGAGTAAGCTGAAACCACAAGACTCATTTCACTCGGAACCTCAAAATATACCCAACAATACACAATTCCTCCAAACTCCTGCAACATCCCCACTCTAATACGGAGAGTTTGAAGCATGAAAAAAAAAAATCCTATTATAGGGTAATAGAGTATACATTAAAAGCATGCTCTGGGTTTCCCAAACCATTATCCTCTCAAGAAGAAAGTAACATAAATGATGTATTTGCCTTCTGGTTTCTGTGGCAGCAGGTTGTAACCTGAGCATATTTTCCATTTTTTCCCCCACACAAATCAATGTCCTTTTTCTTTCTGCTGCTGTTTCAAGCAGGGCCAGGTGAGCCTGCACCCCCACCACCACAGAGTGACACGGCCAAGCCAGAAAGAAAAGAGTATAAACCGCTATCAAAAATACTCTTCCTTTTGCCCACAGAAACCAATACTCAACAAGAAGCAGTGGCGATACAACTCGTCGCCCACCTACCTTAACTCCTTCATCCTCCCAGCCGGGCTGGACCACACGCTACCTAGAGACACACATGCAGTGGCAGCAGCAAGGAGACAAATGGTGCAAAAGCCCCCTCCTCTGCATCTCCAGACCAAAACGAAAATAATCCCCCAAGCTCTACAAGATAACTTGGTGCATAAAAAACCCCACCACTCAAAAGCAAATTTGATGGATCTCTTAAATCTGTTCTGTTTCAAGCAAAGAGTTAAAGAATAAACCAAAACTGATAAAATTCCTCCTACCTTTCTTTGAACCACACTCAGACCTACTCTTTGAAGGAAGAGTCGCCTTTCTTAAAATACATTTGAAAGCGCTATTTTTGTCTTTATCTTAGAAGGCCTGATTTCCTCCCACAGCCCTGCAATTGATTACAGTAATAGGTTTCTCAGAGCTGGACAAGTTAAGAAGAGGTTTTATAACTTGGTATCCAGCAAAATGTATGGAATTTGCTGCCTTCATTTTTTACTTTTAAGTGCAGCCCCCTCAACCCTCATCCTACGAATAAACACACACAGTAACTCTGCTCTTCTGAGCAGCAACCACTTGTGCTGCTCATCTTAAATAAATTACCAAGTGTTGCCACAACAGGGAGAATTTACACGTGCACTTTCTGCCTCCATCATACAGGTGGAGGAGAAGCAAAAGGATCTGTTAATTTTAGGGACAGAAAAAAACAAAGTCTGATAATAATTTTCGATTGGAAGCTACACAGCCCTCAAAAAACACAGGAGGAAGAAACAAACAGTTTCCTTATCAGCAATTATTTTGCATCTATCAAACACTGCTTGTTTTTTTTAAAAAAAGTATTCCTAAGGAAACTGAAATGAAACTGCTTTATCGTGCAAGTTATTATGACACATCATAAGGAGACACAACCGTCCAACACCAGAATCTCATTATGACATTACAGATCCTAGGGTCCTTCTTCCATTTACTACTGTTCATTACAGAATCGGGAAAGGGAGAAAGAAGACCTCCCAAACACTTTGCTGAGTAAGTTTTTAAGCAACATATTTTTCCACTTGATTATGACAAACAAAAAAATTATGTAAGACGAAAATACAGCAAAAAAGCCCTTGCTGCTTTAGGAAACATACAGTACAGCACCAGACCACTCTTCTTACAGTTTCCTCATACTCCCTGCCAGAAGCCAAGTTGCAAGCTCAATTTATAAGAAGCCTCAGTGTATCACTGAAATATTAAAATGGCCAGAAGTAATGGAGTTTTGAGTTCAAAATCTAGGAATTCCTTTTGTCTACCTAGGCTTCTTGACTGCTTCCCAAAAGTGAAACAAACCTGAAACAAGGACTCGCTTTATGTTCTTAAATGCCTACAAGAATATTCTTGGAGACATGTGACCAGCAGTAATACAAAGGCTGAGAAAATGAAATGTGTAAGACAGAGATTTTTTCAGTCTATCCAAATACATGAGTCAATGTTAGGTTGAGAAGTTAGTCATGCTGTGTTTTATTTACGCTAATGCTGGTCCATACAGGAGTGATGCAAACACTGGAGGCAGGATGCCTACCTAGCTACCCTCGGGTCCCATCCCTCTTCCCCAGGGAGAAGTGCCAAGGGCAGGACAGAGGTTGATAGCAGAGTGATTAAGCTTTGGTCTTATCACTTCACTGAGAGGACAATTAATTCTCCACTCTTCACTCAGGCCAGCTTCCACAATTAAGTGCATTAAATGTATTTGAGATTTTTAGGCTTTTCAAGATACACTGGTTTGACTAATCTCCCAACTTCAGAAACACAAGTTGCTTATCAATGGTAGCAGGGCAGATCACATTAAGTGTTTATTTGCAACAAAACTTTTCAGTAGTGTGTACTTAAGACTTCAATTTTTCCAAAGTATATCAGACTGTTGGTTACAGAAGAAAAATGCATGCATTTTCTTCATATGAAAAATCACTTATCTAAACTCTAAACAAACACATTTATTTGTTTTAAGCTAAGCCACCCAGCTTAGATCCCATGCCACGTACGCACGCACGGGGCAGTGACGAAGCAGCACTTTTCTTGTTAATTTGTTTAGTCTTACGTGGAGGGAGAGAAGATGGACCGTTCCCCACAACGAGCCTTAGAAAAAAAGGCAACATACCCGCCAAGGCACATCATGCCCCCTTGCTTCAGTGAGTATCAAAGTGAAGTGGGTTATTTACAGACAGACGCATCTGATGAAAGAAATGGCTCCATTCTGATCCAATTTTACCACCCAAAGAAGACCACCAAGTAGGCTGCATATACCCCACGGAGGGACAGTTCACAGACACCATCCTCATGCAGGGACGTGTCGCTTAACCGTGACACTGTGTCCCGAGCTGGGGCAGGGGGCACAGCCCCAGGGGGCTGCCCTGGGGGCTCCGGGCAGGTATGGTGGCACAGCCCAGCAGCCCAGCAATCCAGGCCCAAGCTTGCCAGGTGAACTCTTCCCTCTTCCCGTTAAACACTTGCAGTAAAACTACAACTGTCAAAGACATAAAACTTCACCACCCCCAGTGATTTTACCTGCTTAAACCATTAATCATGCAGTTAAGCACTTTGCAACGTTTTCCATAAATAGTTTACTTATGGGTCATCATATTTATTTTGCTGTTATCGTATCACTTCGTAAAAACCTATGAACCTCACCAGTAACTGCCCGAATCACGGGCAGTGTCGGTGCACTGGGACAGCAAGCACAGGTCAGATTTTACTGGGCAATGGCACTAATCCCGCCAAGTTCACACCTCGAACAGTCCAACCCTGGGCATGAAAACAACGCTGGAAAGTCAGAAGACGGACGAGCAGACATGATCCTTTTATTAACTGGTTAACTGCCAGTTCATTTCACTTGCAAATCACCTCTCTGGTATTTAAACATCTGGCGAAGAGCCTGCCTATCCCCCTCCTATTTTGAGGGGCCAGGAAAACGAGGCACTTCAGCCCGCCGGGAGCGCCCAACCCTCCGCACGCCCCTTTCCCGCGGAAAAGAAGGAGAAACCCACATTTCTCCCGAGTCAGTCGGCACCGGCGGTGCCCCCCGGTCCCCCCGGGCAGGGGAGGGCTGCACCTCCCGTCCCCCCGGGCAGGGGAGGGCTGCACCTC
>NW_009951965.1:0-64376 GCF_000747805.2 Chaetura pelagica | reverse complement strand
GTCTCACCGGGGGGGGGGGCTGCCCGCGGCCGGGGCTGCCTCCGTGTCCTGCAAGGGGCTTGCGTTTGGGGTTGGTTTGGAAGTTAATTCTCTAAATGCAGCGAGCCCTGCAGGAACTTGCTCCTCTCTGGTCACTGGTCTTGGCCAGTGGTCACCTTAATTTTTATCTTTTCTTTTTTTTATAATGCTAACGAAAGGTTTGGGTGAAGTACCACGTTGGTCCTGCCTCCCTTTAGCTCGGAATTTGCATGAGATTGCACCAAAATGTTCTCTTGCAGGGAAGGAAGGATTTTGCATCTTGGGGATAGGTATGTGATGCACACGGCTCATGCAGCGCTCTGCTCAGGCGGACGGACAAGGACAGACAAGTTACTGTAAGAAACGGTGGCTGGGAAGAGAGAAACTGAAACGGGGGTGGTTATAGGGCCTACTTCTGCCTCCAGAAAGGAAGAAAAAAACCCAACAAAACCCAACAGACAAAACTCTCAAGGGCTATAACAGGAGCAGAAAAAGGTCTTCAGCCTTGCATTATAATGGTTACCAGCAGCCTCGTTCTCTTTTTATGGTCATCCTGGTTTCCTCATTGCATGACACTTCTATTGGGCCACTGTTCTTAATAATTTAACCTTTTATGAGATTGTTTCGATTTACAGTGTAGATTACAGCAAGAGTGAAAAAGCATATCACCCATTGGCTCCTTTGTGCAATACAGAAAGGTCTCAGTGGTTTAAAAATATCAAGAGAAAGGTTCTTCTTTTCATTTTTTTTTCCCCAGCTAGCTAGTAATTTTCTAATTTTATTTTTTCCTTACGTGAAAAATACCATTCAGACATTGTAACTTCTCTGTGCTGAGCTATGCAAAATGTATGCTGAGTTCTAGATTCAATGCTTGGCTTGTTTGCTTGCTGGAGTCCTAAGTCAGATAAACTATGTTGAAAATAGAATTAAAACCACAACTCAACATGTGCCTTGCCTCTGTTTGTTTTTTGTGTCTAGTCTGAAACCCAGAATAGCCTGTATTACTTATGATTTTCAAAATGACCTTTGAAATTAAGCAATGGAATGTAACACAGCCTTTCTAAGTTTATCTCAGCATCTCAACTTGTTCAACTAATCAATACAAACAAATCTGTATTGAATCAGCTGGGTGTTATGTGATTTACCTGAAACACGTAGTTTTGTGCTATAGCTCTCAAATTAGAAGCCAACTTCTAATTTAAATTTGAACAATGAATCATTATTGAGTAGTCTACTGTAAATGCAACCCGTGTTACTCTGCTAGAACAAGTTCAGCTGAACAGAACTGTCCCCAATGAAGTAAGCTAATATATTAGCTTTGGACAACATTTCTAGAAACTGGGGGGGGAGGTGGGTTAGGAAAGTGGGGGGTTTGGTGTCATTGGCCAGCAACAGCCAAACTGCCTTCTTTGTACTTAACCTGCAGGTTATGAACTGGTCTCCATCAAATGCACACCACCTTAATTTATGTTCTCAGTTTTCCAGATCCTTCCAATCTTCAGTCTTTGAGTATCAGACTTCCTGGTTTTGAATAACAAATCATATTACTATTTGCAGTATTCATCCTCAGACCAATTCCATGGGCTTGTCGTGCTGTTGTTAAGCCCCATGTTGGCAGTGGTAACTGTGAGGTCCTGGCTGGCCGAGCTGCCCACTTGCTGCTGTTAGAAGAGAAAACCTTGCTCTCTCTTCCCTGCTCCTTGGCTTGGCCCCCTGAGCTGGTTCAGCTCACCAAGCCAGAAGGCTATTCCCTCTCAGTCTGGGTTAATTTCCTGCTGTTTTGGTGAGCTCCTTGGAAGGTCAGAGGGGTGGCAGGGGCAGCACCAGGGATGCTGTGGGGACTCAGGGCAGGAGGGCCTGGGGAGCTGCCACTTGCAGCAGCAGCAAGCTGGCCAGGTGGCTCAGCTGCCTCCTGGAGTCTCCTACCACCTACCAACAACAGAAAAGCAGTGTATGTCTTACAGTAACTGCCATTGCTATGTCAGATTTTTGTTAAAGAATATTAATGTTTCTAAGCAAGGCTCATTTAGAAATGAAAGAATTACAGAAGTTAAGAAGTGCAGAGGTCTCTGATCACATCCTCATGGTTCACTCCTTTCTGATGCAGGATTGCTGTGTCATTATCTTCCCAAACGCCTTCGTTTTTAATAGGAGGCTTTGCCTTTAATTTGTGGGCTTTTCAAGAAAGACAATACTGAAGAAAACATAATATTGGTGTCGTAGAAGGCAACATAACCTCATTCAATAAACCCCTTAAGACTCCTTAATGAGTTGGATTTATGCAAGTCTTAATGGCCAAAGTCTCAGCAGCCAAAATACAGATGTCCATCCAGCTTCTCAGTTTTGGATGCCTGTTTCCAGATTGGATTTTGAATTTTGAGTGTTACCTTTAAAAAAATAAAAATCAGACCTTAATTATCAAGTTGGTTTGATTAAACTAGTAACAGGCTTACTTTTCTTTCAATGTGGAGCTTCTGAGCCATATAGCATACTGATACAGGATTTAGGATTAGAAGCAAGTTTACTCTCGGAATCTGACATCCTACATAATGTGGACTGTAGTATTTGTAATTGAGATTATAACCTGCTTAGTTAAAGTTTATTTTCTAGGAAAAAAAAAAAAGTCAATATGGAAATTTCAAGAAAAGGTAAATATGTACCGTGCTACCAGTTGTTCTGGTGTAATTACTGATCGGCTCATGGTGAATTGTTTGAACTCAATTTTTCATTTCAATTTGTGAGCTTTCCAGCATGACATTGTTGGTTCTTTCCCTGCTAAATAAGTTTGTTATCACTGGAATCCCTTGGATTTCGCCATTTACATTTGTCTCTTTGCTGTTACATAAACAAGAAACACTGGAGCCTTGCATGAGTAATACTAAGAGGGTAAGAACAGTTTAAAAAGCTGCTTGTGTGTTTTCTTTGATCACGGTCCCTGTGCACCATAAGGGAAGTAGCCATGGCATCCCAAGCACCTGAACACAAGGGGAAAAAAAATGACAGTTGGCAGTGGGCTTGCTCAGACATCAGCAAATATATCCTCCCAGTTATCCCTGTGCTGAGGAAACTCTGTATCCCTGCTGTGTTTGAAGCTGGTATTTGCAACCCCTCTCTCACCTTGGTGTTCTTTTTGCCTTCATATACATTCAAGGGTGGTGCTTCTCCCTCTTACCTCCTCTCTCCAAGAAGCTCAGGACATTGAGAACTTCAGGACAAAACAGCTTGTGCTGTTTGGTGTCACTTCCTTCCACATCTGTTGCAAGTTAGGAAAAAAGGCCAAGGTTGAAATGGAGCTGAATAATTTTTAATAAAAATGCATCAGGACTCCAGCTACTGCAAAATACTGTGTGCTTCCCTTGGGCTACTTATGCCACCTGGGTGAGGAGCAGGCCTCTGTCAGGCAAGCAGCGTCTTAGCCTTGCTGGTCCAAGTTGCCTCTTGCCCAGTGAAGCAGCTGCTCTGAACCCAGACACAAGGCGAAGTTGTGGATTTCACCAGCAGCCTAATCTCATCTCTGACCATGCCGCTGCCGTTTGAAAACTAATACTGGAAGTAAGCTCTTTTTTGTTGTTTGTTTGGTTTTTTTATTCTCCACTTTCAGCCAGATCAGTTTGCAGATTGCACAGCTTAAGGAATGGTGCAGAAAATTTGCTGAAGAGAGAAGAGTATGAAACCATGCTGCTGTCACTCAGACTGCTGGTGAAAGCCCTGCCTCTTGGTCTCTTCCCATAAAGGCTAAAACCAAATCAGATTGCAATGGCTGAGGTCCTTCTGTCCCCTCGGCAAGTTGCTCCCTTGATCCACGTGGTTTTGTCTCCTGTTTGCACCCAACATTCACACTCACCGCTTCCCTGCTGAGCCAGATAATTTCCCAGCACTGGCAGAAGCCCTGTGTAATTTTTCCCCTGAATTGCTTCACAGAGTCAGCCAGACAAGTAGCAGAAAAGGAGGAAGACACACTTTTGTGTGCCCAAAAGTGGGATTTGCAGCCACGCCAGTTAAAGTTGCCTTTAATAGTCATGAAGCCATGGCTGCTATCTCATCTAGCAGGTAAGATGCTCTTTGAGAAGGTTGGTTCAAGCAGTAGACAAAAAAAGCAAGCCCACATGGCTGTTTGCACTGTGATCAGCTCTGGAAGTCCATAAGTACCAGTTTTCTTTCATATTGCACTTCAGGAACTTTTTAACAAAGGTTAGAACTGCCTATGAGCCAGCTGCTGGGCTGCCCCTCCAGCACAGCCCATGAAAGCTGCCAAGCCCCTGGAGCTCTGGCCCCTGGGCTGATGGAGCCCCAAGACCCAACCTTGACCTTCCTGCAACCCCCTGCAGTTTGGCGCAGGGAAGATGTGACACTGCTTTGCAGGGATGCTCTGAAACAATTAAAGCCTCTACAGTGCCTAGGAATTTTTTTGGTAAAGAAGTTACAGATAGGCAAGTTAGTGATGACTCAGAGATTGTTTTTCCGTGACACTGTTACAGTTTTGCAACTGTGTACCAACCTGGGAAGGGAAAGCTGAGCTAGAGACATTGGGAATTTTAAAGGGGACGTTGTTGCTTTGTTCCTTTTGTGTCAGTCCCATTCCTCTTGGAAGAGTTTCTTACACTATCGTGCTCTCAGGAATAATCTGTGGGGACGTGCATGTGCGTGCAAGAGATGCAGTGACATGAACCATCTTGCGGGACTATGTCCTAGTGAGCAACTTCTTCAGTTTGTGTGGCTTTTTCATATGCTGGAGAGGAGGAAATGCTTCATTTTTTAAATTACACTGACGTATGTATTTATAAATTTACAATTGTGTGTAATATATACATAATATATATATTATATACATTTATAAATAATGAATTAATAAACTTATAAAACTAATGTATCTTCATCAAACTAACATACATTAAAATATCATTATTTTTTTTTTTTAATAATTTCCAGATTTTATGTTGATGGTGTGGTTTGAGCTATTCTAAACTTTAAAACTACTCACTTCGTTACAGCTTTTTGTATAAGTAGACCTGAGAGGGTCTTATAATCTGGGGCCAGTCATATTGTCCCCATTTTACGGATGGGTAAACCAGGGAATAGAGATGGTCCAACATCAACCAGGAAAGTAGCAGCTGAGGTGAAGTATGACAGCAAGTATCCTAAGTCTTTGCACTTTGTTATGTCTTAAAGACAGGCCAGTATTTTTCAAGTAAGACTTGTGCCCAACGTAAAATGTTTGGAGCTTTGACTGATGTGCAGAAAGTTTTATCCTCCTGGCTTTTTATGCACTCCCTGTGGTAACCATTGAAAACTGCTGCATCAAGAAATACACCTCAATCTAAAATGTCCTGCTGTTGTACTACCAGAAAAAAAATTCACAGCTCTTTACAGACAAAGGTTCAATTAAATTACAGCATTCAAAGGAAACTGCCTTTACACAGACACCATCAATTCGAAATAAAATTAAATATAGTGACAGATTTAAGGTAGTGTCTCCTACATCTTCTGCTGAGTGCCCTGACCAATCTTTGTGAATTGTTTTGTCTGGGGTTTAAAAATCTGTTATGTGGTAAAATTGACATATACAAAAAGAGGCTTTGGAATAGCTTGTTACATGTAGCTGTACTAATTTCTAAGGTGTTTACTGAATTATAGAAATAATAATTTTGAGTATGGGAAGGAAAAATTAAGCTGAAACTTGCTAAAGATAAAAGGTAAAGAGTTATTGAAAAAATGTGTGATGAGAGTAGAAGAAAGCCTGGCATCTTAAGTTGCAGTTAATAAAATATTTTCCTGTAACAGAAGGATAATATCTAAATACAGACATGATCAAGTCAGTGTGGTGCCATACCACAATGTGCAACACATCCAAGTCTACACTGAAAACTGAGATCAAGATTCAAGTTTTCCAGTGTATGTAGTGAATTTCAGTGCAATGGCAGCAGCGTAATTTTTTTCAGGATTTTTTCCATCAGAGGTGGACGTGACATTGGCAATAGCTGACTGCATATTGAGTGAAAAGAGCTCAGGATCAGAGCTATCCCAGTCGTCATATCACTCTTCTTTTAGCAGTTTCTCGGTTTTCCATTTCATGTTCCTCAGCACAGACACAAATTATTTTGCTGATTTTCTGCAGAGTTGAATGTACTCCGTGTAGGGTTTGTTGAACGAACTTTAAAGAAAATAACAATCCACATCTTCTGCTCTGAACTTTCCCATTTGGTACTGTAACCTGAATTTTTATACGGCTCTTTTAATGTCATATGTACTGGTCATTTCTAGGTCTCACTGTGTCTTACTTATTTGTTTCTTACATGTGTGACAGTGGGCAGATACGCATTTAAACTGTAAGGATACAGCTGTTATGATTTTAAAAATACTATGACTAACATGACTGGACTTGTATATCCAGTATATATACAGTATATTCTTTTTATAGGGATGTAAGGCACTTTACATCATCTAAGTGAAATAAGCTGTATCATTTCACATTTTTATACTGATGGAAATGCACTTGCAGTAGAAGACAAGCGTGTTTACATTTCTGCATCAGTGTTTTTGTTTGGTGGCCCCAAAACACTTGAGGACGTGAGAGCAGCACTGGAAAACAGAAAGCAGAAAATGTGATGGAGTTACTGTATAGCTGTGGTGAGACAGGGAACTGCAAGGCACCTCTATAAAGCAGGTTAACAAAATTAGTAGTAGAGGAAAACCAATTTGCTCTATAGCTGAGGCAATTTTGCCTGCAGCAGCTGAAGGGCAGCAGATGACAGGTAGCCCCAGGGATATGTAAATATGGGAAGTCTTACCATATGCTTTCTGATGCATTTTTCTTCCAGAGATGAAGAAATTACCTCCATCCCATTCAAGTGGCCTGTAAATCTCCAAACAAATATAGAAGTTGGGAAATGAAACAGAGGATCCCCCAAACAATCTCCTTGCAGTGCTCCAGATGCAGGCTTAGGTCTGTGAGACTTAAGGTCTCAGATTTTTGGTTATGCTCTGTTGATAAGAGAGCTAGTGGTTGGTACAAACTGGAAATAAGGTTGTTTTCTGAGAGGAAATTAAAAGGACTCTATTTGAGCTCACCAAAGTGTGGAATTTTCCTATAAAAGTCTCTAAAATTTTCCTCTAGCCATGTGAAGTACCAACTTATCTTCCCATATCTGAGAGGTCCCTGGGAACCTACCAGTGGTGACTTAGGGACCAGAAGGCTCATCTCCATCTGTGGTACTCACAGCATTGCCAACTTGCTTGAAAACTTTAAGAAATACCAGGAGTCACATCTAGGGAGGGAAAAGAAGTTTCTTAAATTGGCATTTGTTTTTGTTGACATGTTGGTCTGCAGAATCCATTTCACTTTATTCAGACAAGGCATGCATTTGTGTTTCTCTGGGTATATATTTTACAGCTTATATATCCTCTTAGAGTGCAAATATCTCCCTCCCCTTTGGGAAAAGCTCCACAGCTTTTTGTTTAAGTCTCACGCCAGCTGACTGATCTAGCAGATAGTGATAGCTGAAGACTGAGACACTGATAATTCCTCTGCACCCCAGAGAGAGGCAAAGGAGCTAATTATACATTGATTGTGTATCAGTTGAGGAAATCCCCAGATGAGAAGTTGTGGGTGTATTTCACTTTCTTTCCAATACTTGAGTGATGCGCTGGTAACAAAGGAAGACAAAACAGTAAATTCAGACCTGATTATTCATAGCAAACCTGTGGCCTTCTTAAAACATGCTCAGAGCAGGGAGAAAACCCAGGGTTGAGTGAGGCTTCTTCCAGGCTTGTGGGATGCACCATTTGAGGCCATTCTTGCTGAAATGTCTGCCAAAGACCTCTTGAGTCTGTGCTTGAGGAGCAGTCCTGCATGGAGGTCCTTCCCCAGCAGTGTGCCAGTGTTTTTCCCTTCCTATTACAAGGCTATCTGAAGATCTTGGACCTGTTCCACACTTAAGCTCCAAGCATCTTTGTTGCCTATCTGACCTTGCAATATGATAGGCTGGAAACTTTTACTGCTTGGCTTTTTGTAAGGCTTGTTTCACAATCTGGGCAATGTTGATTTCTCCGCTTCCCATTTCCACTTCTGTAATGTTTATTATATTCAATTGTATGTCTGGTTTGGTGTTCATTTCTGCAGCTCCTGCCTACATTTCACACAGTTCTTAATCTTATCTGCAATTGCTATCTGCACTCTCAACCAGCTCATCTCTTTTTATTAGTAATAGATCCAGTTGGTTCATATGCTTGCATGTGCTCTAGGATGGTAATGTCTTGTCTTGCCGGTAGATAGAGATTTGAAGGTTGTGATAACCTATATGCTTGTCTGAGGGATGTGAAAATAATGTTATGAATGCTGTTTATGAAAACTGGGTTTTGCACAGCTTTAGTAGTTTTCACATACTGTAGTTGGATGTCCTCAAAGAAGTGACAAGTAGAACTGACAGTGTTGCAAGCCCATAGTTTACATCTGATCATAACTGACTGAACAAAAAATCCTCAGCATTTTCCCCTGGTTACCTCTAAGTATATACCACTGTGAGGACAGTTGTGTTTTTTGTTGTTGTTTGTTTGTTTTTTTTAATATCATGCACTTTCTTTGCTCCATTTTAACTTCTGATTACACCTTGTTTCCCCTTCCTCATTTTTTTTTTCTACTGACCTTGCACTATGCATGAACATTCTTCTTAGGGAAATTAGTGAGAAATTTGTAGTTCATTTTTTATGTCTTAGATTTTGTGCCCAGTACATAATGATCCAGTTACAAATCAACTTGTGTGCTGTAACCCTTGCTTTCTACTTCTTCTCTCTACTGCCAACAAAGCAAATTTGTTTTCTAGCATCTTAAAGTACCTCCTTTAATCCTTAACTCTTTACAGATGCTTCCCTCCTTCTCCTTTGCTAATTCAAGTCTCTCTGCTTAGGATTATGCCTGCCTCTGCCATTTGCTGCTCCGAGATGGAAGGCAACAGGTAGCTGCTTCTATTCCACTCCCATTCCTGAGCATGGCAGCAGAAAGACTCCAAATTGCTTAAAACGGGGTCTTGGCTGTGCTTTTGACCAGTTTTCAAGTGAGTGTTTTGAAAACTAGTTAGGCAGTATTCCCAGTGTAGACAGGCTCATAGAAGGACCATTAATTACTCAGCACAAGCATAACCGTGGGCAGGAAAAGGGGGCTTTTGTGTGATTGTCAAACCCTCACCATTATTTGTACATGTTGGTTTCGTATTTAATAGGATTACATGACTTCTTTGCTCTATATGCCAAAATGGATGGTTCCTTTCAGTAATAAAACAAAGCCAATAACCTGAAAGGAACCACGGCTCACAAGCACAAACTTGACCTCTGATTGACCTTGACATTTACAGACTAAAAAGAACTTTTCTTTGAACAGACAGAAGAAGTCAGGGAGCCAGCAAGAACCAGGAGAAAACGGTCTTGTTGCTTTCTGATTACATTGTTTAAACCAACATACTACATGGTTTACAATACTTCATTACAATGTATTAGGGCCTGGAGGTGATTTAATGTCTGTTTATAACTGAGACTAATCTTGAAATAAACAAATGAATGTTTGGAAAATGGATGAAGCTGTTCTGCCGGAGACAGCCTTAAATGCATCTCCAAAGAGTAAATCATGGCTGTACAGTGCTTAAATGCTTTTTATTTCTACCTTCAGTTGTATATCAGTAGTTGTATCTAACAAAATTAATCATGGTACAGTAAAAGAAAATCCCTAATTGGTTAGGATTGTCTAGAAGCCATACATTCTATAACAAATTCACAATTTAAAAACTGTTTAGCCCTTTAAAATCAGGAGAAAAGATAAACGAGAAAATGCTGTAGCATTACACTAGGCACCATGGTGATCTAAATTAAATCTGTTACAACCTGTTCTAATTTAAAATTGCTCCATTGTGCGAATGAAGGGGAAAAGAAGAAAAGTTGGTTCACTATTTCAAAGCATTTTCATATTGCCAGATAAATCTTTCATCCACCCTGCCTTTGCTTGTGGGCTGAACGTTCCCATTTCATCTCTGCATTCCCTGTGTAACTGCAGAAAAACATGATCTCAGTCGGAGCCAGTTCTTCCAGCAGTATCAGTGCTTGACTCTATCAGCTGAGAAGCAGCAACGTCATTGAGCATCATCATTGTGGTGTCCAGCTGCTTGTGACACCCAGAAGCCCTGCAGAGCTGCAGGTAGAGAGGCCTTGCTAGAGCGGGTTGCCCCAGTTTCTTCTGCCAAAACACGGTTGCAGCTGTGCCCGTCCTGCCATCCACTTCTAAGAACAACTCCTTGGACACTCTTGCTTCGCTCCCTCTCCTGCCTCTCCTACCACCCAAGGCCTTATCCGTGGCCCCCAAGCATTTCACAGCACATTTCTTGCCTTCTAACACCCGACTCATTCCAAAAATGCCTTGAATTTTCCTAAGTGTCAGTCACTAAGCAGTGCTGCAGGTAGAGAGGCCTTGCTAGAGCGGGTTGCCCCAGTTTCTTCTGCCAAAACACGGTTGCAGCTGTGCCCGTCCTGCCATCCACTTCTAAGAACAACTCCTTGGACACTCTTGCTTCGCTCCCTCTCCTGCCTCTCCTACCACCCAAGGCCTTATCCGTGGCCCCCAAGCATTTCACAGCACATTTCTTGCCTTCTAACACCCGACTCATTCCAAAAATGCCTTGAATTTTCCTAAGTGTCAGTCACTAAGCAGTTAAAGCCTGATTTGAGAGGAAAAAAAAAAAAGAATAAAAATTAAGTCGGATGGCTCCTCCAGTCCCACCGCCCACACCCTTCCGATTGCAGACTGGAGGGAGTGGGAGCTGGCGAGGGCTTGGAGTGGAAGGAAGCACCAGCAGAGGACTTCTGCACTGCCTGGCCCGCGCAGCCTATTGCCACCTAGTGCTGCGAATCTGGAAAAGCAGGATTCCTCTTTCTGCCGGAGGGCGGGACTCCTGCAGGGCTGCCGGGGTGGTCGTGGCTCAGAAGGTCCTTTTCTGTTGTTGCAGCACTGCTTAACCTGCCTACTGCACCGTATCCTACAACCATTACAACAGTTTGAGGTCTCTGAGCTTTGACAATGTACTTTCTTGCGCTGCAGTTGATACTAAATACCATGGCTTCTCTTTCCTAGTGCAGGGGTTTAAAAAAAAATACTGGTCCTACAGCAACATTACACAGACAATTACACTTGATATGGCTGGCTACGTCTCTGTAGACCCTCCTTCCTATCACTTTGCCATACAAACACGAGTGGCAGAAGTCTCAAGGATAATTAAGTTTGTTCAAGCTTGAAAAATAATCAACCACACAAAAGAAAGGCCTGCTAAGGGGGAGGCTACAACATAAGCTTGTCTGTCCATCGGCATCAGCATGTAAGCAGGGGCGAAAGGCGTCAGCTACAGAAAAAATTTCAAGTGGTGCTTGCACCTTCCAAGGTGTCAAAGCTGACCACCCATGGGCCACAAACGTAGTATTTCTTGGTACCAGCTCATGGACTTCTTTGTATTACCTGCTATGCCTAAATATTTGCTAGCAGTGTTCTGAATTGACAGTGAAAACAAATGAGATCGGGCGCATTTTTGCATGTGTATTTTTTTCCTTTGCTCCCATGTTAATTTTCCTCCCCGGTACAACTCATTACTGACTATTATCTAAGCTCCCATTAAATGTCTTTTAGAGGTTGGCATTTCAGCTCACCAGCTTGAGCTCTAGACTGTTGACGTTACACTGCAGAAAGCAGTGAAATTATCATGGACTGAGTTTGCACTGTATTCTTTCTAAGACACTGCGTGATGAGAATAAATCGTGTTGTCACCCTGACGTGATGTGCCAATGAAGATGCACACCCTGCCCTCTTCACTGGGTGTTAAGTCAGAACCCTTCCTCCGTCTTTTTCTTTCATTTCCACTGTGGAAGGAGCTTTCTAATTCTGCAGATCGGTTTGCTTAGCAATATTGCTGTTGCCTAATGCAATAAAAATCAGTTATGTAACTGCCTTTGCTAGGCTTGCAGAGCACGTTCAGCGGACGGGAAGATGGCCACAGTGTCTTTATGCTTTCCATTGTGTCTCCTGGGTTCACTGTCGTTATGCAATATGCTCTGCTTTTAGTATCTTTTAAAAAAAACATTTTTTCCTGACATCATGTTTACAATATTATCCACCTATAATCTAAGATCATGCAAAGACAAAGCACGGAAAAGAAATAAGCTTATTCTGATTTATGGGTAAAAGGGCTGATATTTTAGCACTAGTGCCTCTAAGGAACAAAGAATTGCCTACAGTTTGTCAGATAGTATTTTTAATACTCTCATTCTGAACCAAATTCCTAAAATAACCTGTGTTTTCAGATTACTGTGTGCTCTTTTGTTCTGAATAATGTCTTTCTTAGCGAAGTAAGTCTTATCAATCCACCAAGTACTGGGTGTCATTGTTCACCTCATTCACAATTCATCTTTTAATTAACATTATCACAGGCAAAATTCTATTTTGGTCAGCATAATTTGTCATTGGAATTGGCAGTGCAGAAATAAAAGAATTACCATCTGAATTTATCTGAACACCATGTAGGAGATGGTGACTACAAATCTACCTCATCCGGCACCGAAGAGGAAGGGAGGGAAACCATGTAAATGATAATGGCTTTAAAAATCATATTTGCAATGTAAAAATCACTACTTTGGTCATTTAGGATCTGCTAAACAAACTGTTTTATCAAAATTACTGTTACTGAAAATATAAAAATGAATCCTACAGTCAGACACGTGCTTTATTTGGTGGAAAGGGTTGCTGATTTAGGGAAGATTAAAGAGATACAAATGTCTTTACAAGGTGAGTATCTTAGAAATAGGTGCATAGTATCAACTTAATGCAGAAAAATTCGGATCATTTGCTTTAATAGTTAAGCTTTGAAATAAAGCTACAACTGCAGTATTGTTTTAGACCACAGACAAGGAAATACATGCTTTTAACTGTACCTTTCACAGAGAATAGAAACAATTCCGAATCCTTCTCACAAGACTTGCCTTTCATGTTTGCCAGAAAACTCCATTGATGTGGGGAAAATTAAACAGCATTTTCTTTTTCTGAGTCTATAAAGAAAGCTTCTATCCCCACAATCTAGATATGCAATATTTCTCTATTTATATCCAAATGCATACAGTGACACTAAACTGACTGCATTTAAGATCCAGTGAACATGCCAGCAAACCAGCCACTTAAAAATTCCATCCAACATCCCTTTACCTTACGATTGCATCCAAATGCAACAGGCCCTGAAGATGGTCCCATTCAAGCACTCCTCAGCCAAGAGGACAATAATTTCTGTAAGCAGAGAGGGTACCTCTTTGGAGCATGTTCTACTGGAGGCCCTTTCTCTTTCAAAATAACTAGGCTTCAGCTTGGCTGTCGCTGGTGACTTCCGTTGAATGTGTTCCTCTAGGGTGGAAGATCCTATTGCATTAGTATCTTCCAAAACAGTTTTAAGAAAAAGAAGCATTGATCTCCACTGTCATAATTAATATTTGCTTGATTATGCCTATGTATGTTGTATTTTTAATGGATGCAGCATTTATTAAATATACTGGAACCTAATCAAGTTAATTGACTGGCAGTCAAAGTACATTTTTGGGGTTTTTTGTCTGTTTTTGTTGCTATCGTTGTTGGTTTTTTGTGTTTGTTTGGTTTTTCATTTGGGTTTTTTGTTTGTTTGTTTGTTTTTTGTAATGGCAGGGGCAAGCAGTGCTTAGACAGACAAGTCAGGAAGTAAAAGAGATATATAGGTGGTATCTATATCTTTTGAAATTATAGTCTGTAGCATTCTGTGGGCTGTCTTGTGTGTTGACAGCGAGGTGACACCCAGAAACACATCTAGAGGGTTTTTTTTTTATTTTGTTTTTTCCCAATTTCTATCTGATAATAGACCTGGGAAGAGTTAGGCTTTTTGGCAGAAGATAAAGGCAGTCTCCTCAACCTTAATTATTGTTCCTGAATTTGAATAATATCATTGCTTATGAAGTTAATGGCACAGGCTAAAAGTTATGGAAAATTACACCCAAAGTTATAAAGAATGATAACCAGGAAGTTGTTACGCTCACATTTAAATAATGGTTTTGCAATCTAATTTCTGTCCGGATTGCCCACCTTTCTAGGTAAAATAAGATGCCTTTCACATTAGTAAGCCCTAGAATTTTTCTAACATTTTCTTCATGCAGTCCAGAAGGAGAGACAATTAAATCATACAGCTTCCTTTTGCCCTATGCCTTCTTCCGAAGAAGCATCCTGTTCTGTATTCCTTAGGCATCATCAGCACATGAATGAGAAACAGCATGGGCTTTGCTGATCTTTTAATGAATTTATCATTATTTTATGTGTTCTAAGAAGAATTATTCAAAAAGTGGCAAACGGTATAAAAATAAATACAGTAAAAATATGCACCCTGCATATAGTAAGGTACAATAAAAGAGAAACTAACCTTATCCTTAGAATATTAGAAGGGGAAGCTAAAATACTACAGGCCATCGTATTACGATTCCCTCATAGCAGTGACTAAACCTATCTTTTTCAGTTCTTGCCATCAGCTTTTCCAGAAGTGTGTGTTCCTTTCATCTCAAAATTCCCTAGAACTCCCAAACGTAGCATGTAAGTAAATGCGATGATTTGTAGACCCTGGAGGTTTTGGAAGCCAGTGCTTACGTGGTGTGACTAATAGGCAAGCACGCACTGCTGCCCCCTGATGCGGGGAACGTTAAATCTCTCTTGAGAGCTGCCAGGCACTAGTACGCAGCCCACTTTCCTCCTTCTATTAATGTATGGCCATAGATGTGTTTATTACTGCTTGGACATATACAGGATATCATCTCTCCCTTGGGTAACTCAATATTTAAATTATTAGTTGAGGGTAGAATGAGGAGAAGGAATAAGACAGGAATGAGGCAAAAAAGGGGAAAACCAACTATGCGTACCCACTGCAGGAAATTTCAGACATTGTTGAGGAATATGAACTGTGAACTGGAACTCTCTTTTAATGGATGGTTTTGTTGTTAGTAGTGTTTGGCACAGGTAACATTGATGGCACCTTCAGCTAGCACTTCAGGCTATTACTGCTCAGTTTGCCTTTCCTGCTTGTTTATTCCCCTCACGTGCATTGTGTGAATTCGGGAACGTAAATTGTGCAGAGCAGGGATTTCCTCAGCAGGATTTGCTGCTGTAGGTTCCTACAGGGTGGGTCCTTAACTCTGGGAAGGCTGACAGAGGGCGTGAGGTGAGCAGAGCGTTCAGCCTGTCCGCAGGGAACCTCGCAGCGAGCCGGGCAAGGTGTGGTGCGAAGCCTTCAGCATCGCTGCCCAGGTGCGAAGTTGGACGCGTCTGCTCAGCTCCGTAGCCCGGCTGTAATTCCGGCGGTGCAGCCCCGACACGCGGGCCAGCTGGCGCAGCAGGTTCTTGGGAGGCCTCGTCAGCAGGAGGGCCTGCGTGAACTGAGATGAAACAGAACGATGGGGATGATGTTGTTACTGAAGCTGCAAACCTGGAGCGGCCGAGGCCGAGCTGCGGCGCAGCAGGTTGGGGGGAAGGAGAGCGCCGTGCCACGGCATTTAAGACTTCAGCAATCTAGTAACATTTGTCTTAAAGCTGCAGTTGCCACATTCACAAAGTTTCCTTTTTTTTTTTTTTTCTCTTTTTCAAAGTTGCAGGTATTAATAATCTTCTCTCCAAATTTCTGGAATGGAACATAAGGAACTATAATTTTAAAATTAGTGTTTAAAAAAGATGAAAAATAGCTTCTTCATTATTTCATCTTTAAGTATAGCTCACTAATTACTCTTCTCAGTCTCTAAAATTGAGGTGAGGGGCAAAAGAGTATGTTGTAAGACTATGCAAGGCCAGAAATGTAATTAACACATGACAGCTTGTCGATACGTTGCTTGGATGCAGGAAAATTCTATCAAAATAATCCCATCTCACCACTGTTTGAGAAAATATTCCCTTATCTGGGAGGTGATCAATGGTCTTCTTTTAATATTCTTCCTTTTACTCTATGATCCTTAAATTTAGTGAATCTTCCTACTTCAACATATATTCCCTCAAACATTTCAGACTACAACATCATGTCACTGCAGTGCTTTACTCTCTCTAGAGATGGTCACACCATCCAGTTGTTTCTCAGACCTATCCTTCTGTTTGTACTTCTGTCATCCAAGTGCCCCATATTGCATTTTTAAGAGAGTCTGGTCAGATATACTTAAAAAATTAAATTTATAAGCCTTTGACATTCTTGGAACTGCCTCACAGACTACAAAAAAAAAAGTGTGAACTCCCCTTTATTTGTCATCAATTCAGTTAGCATCAGAGCTGGTTAAGCTAAAAGCCTATGGTGAATGCCAAAGAGAAAAGCTGGCATTTAGAAGCCAGGCTTGCAGAAGATGCTACAGTATTACAAGTTCAGCCGTGCTTAAAGTGCTGCTGATAAATTGCTTTCCTGTAGGAGACTCATTTTTCAGTATGCCCTGCAACATTTGAGAATAATACTTCTTAAGGTGAGAGCAGGGCCGCTCCCCTGTGTGTCTCTTCTTCATCTACTGCTTTCTCGCTTTTTCCAGAGAGCTGTGAGGTTTAGTTTTCCTATCTAGTTCGCGGCCTTTTTACGTCTCTTAGGGCAGTCATGCCTCGACGTGAGAAGTTCCCCTCTCCCCCATCAGTTCAGGTGGAGGTCTAACCCCAAATATCCTTTGTAGTGTTGGAAGTTTAATTACAGGATTGATTCTTCCTCTCCCTTCCCCCCCACCCTGACCCCATAGTTAAGATGCCCTTCTGGCAAAAGCTTGTACTAGTTAAGCTTAGGACTATTAGAATGGGAGGCTTGTAGAGGAAATACAAGGCGATGTACTATTTGAAGTAATCTGCTCTTGTTTATTTACTCTTCCTGCTTTTATGAAGAGAGGTTGAAAGGCAAAAGTGAAGTCTTGACGATAAAGTTTTCACAGAAAGTTTTTTCTGGCTTAGATGCCTGATCTTTATACATTGTGCATTTGAGGGAATGGATATAATGTTTAAATATTGGAACTGCTCATGTGCATGTCTATTGGATAAGACCTTGAAGAGCTGTCCGTGTGTATTTCAAGGAGAACTGCATGACAATTATGACAATGTTATAATTCAGATTGTCAAATTATGGTGGTATATCTATACATATATCTGGTGGTATATGCAGACAAAGGTATGATTAGATAGTCGAATGTGCATAGTTAGCTATATCCTAGTTAGTTTAGCTCCAGGATAAGTCTTCCTTCTCCTCAACAGAAAACCCAATATTTCCATCAAACACTCTGTATGGTAGCCCCTACCAAGTTAAGACTGCCTTGTTTGTGTGAGTAGCAGATGCTTTTTTTGGGTCACACTGTAGTTAAATCAAAGGCAATGGTGCACCCAGTGGAGCACGTTTACCAATGTGCTGTAGGTACAAATGCCATCTTAAACTTAATCAATTCCTTTTCATTTTTATTCTCTGTGATCTCCAGCCCAAGCTGCAATTCTGAGATCTCTCACTCTCAAGTCTACAGTGTGCTATCAGCTAAATGTGCTGGCACTGCCTGGTGGTATAAGTAAACAACGTACTTGGTCTTTGGCATATTTTTCTCCCTCCTCTGCTGGTAGCCCGATGTTAACAAAACAAATGCCAGCCCAAAGCTATAGTTGCAGGACTCTTGGGTTTCTCATTGCAAGGACTGGATGATAAGCTTCCAAAGAACAGCAGTGAAAAGAATAAATTCTCTGTAACAGAGCAGGAGCCTAGGTTGCAAATGTTTATTTGTGTAGCTAAGAAAAACATACATTGTACCTTTTTAACTTTTGAAACAGTAAACTGAGTTGGTTTATGGCGTATTTGTATTACATGTTTTGTTGCCTAATATCTCTTACTTAGATGTGGATTTAATATAAACCCTGACGCACCATTAGATATTTCCTTACATAAAATGTTATTTGATCAATTCTTTTGTTTTGTTGTTTTTCTTTCCAGAGCAGTCAAACAGACTAAGTTTGAGGGGGGAGGAAGTGGAGAACACTTAGCTTTTTATTAAAAACCTCTCTTGGGAGTGTAGAAGATTGGGTTTTTTTAAATGTGACTTCAGGATAGAAGATAGACAAATACCAACTGAAAATTTGCCTAAAACCAAACTTTTTTTGTTAAAGAACAAATTAAAAATTTTTGAGTAGTTTTGCTGGAGATCTGTGCCTCCCAGGTAGCAATATAGAAAGGCAGCACAACATATATATGCTTAAGTATGTATTTATAGTAACAATTTTACATGTGCAACAGTATTTTGAGTTGCCTTCCTTGTAGCTCTTAGTGTGACATCTGATTCTCTGTCCTAGTAGTCTGTACTTCCTCCCAAAAGTCTTTTAGCCAAGATCTGATTTTCAAAACTCTGTGCACACTTATACATATAGAGCTGACTACACAGAGAGATTTAGATGTGATGACAGCGTTGCCACACCTAACTTTCAGGCAACTACTCCCAGAGTTTTTGGGATGGGAAAGGCATTTACTAGAGGAACAAGAATTTTCTCTGGCTAAGTATTTGTCTGAGCTTGTAATGTAGCTAATATACACTGTTTATTTTCTAGATAGAAAGTAGTAATGTACTGCTGAATTAAAAGGCTGAAATGAATTTGCTTATGCAAATGTAAGTGTAATAGCTAATATTTGCCTTAGAAGATAATCTAAAAATGATCTTATTACATGGAAATCACGGAAGACACTAAGTCAGTTTTGTTGTGATTCGGTCAGTTCCTGGTGGTAGCATTTGGTACAAATGGTGAAAGGGGAGGAAAAAATTAATGAGCTCGGAAGGAAGCCAAATCAAATTCTTAGTAATGAAAACTTTACTTTTTAATTTTATTCTTTTTGTGCAGTACTCTCTGAATCCCAGTGGGAATGTTGAGATTATCTGTAAAAGTCTAGATTGTTGCATCTGGCTTTTTGGCAACATTCTCCCATGGACTTCCTTGGAAACAATCTGGGCTTTGGCCATGAAAGCTAGATCAATACAGAAAGATTTAGTAGACCAATTATGATTTTAAAAGCCAAACTTAAGGAAAGAGAAGGAGGAAAGTATATTATTCTACTCTGCTTTAGAAAGCAAAGTCTAATAAATTAAAATACTATAATGTATTTTTAAAAAAAGCAAAAATGCAGCCGTTATTAAATGGCACAAGTGGTCTGCTGACTCTGTCTGTATCCTGAAGAACTTACTACAACTCTATTGTCTCAAACATAACTTCTTAAGTGTAAGCCAGAAACAATTCAGAGTAAATCAGGCCGTAACATTGTATTACCAAATGCGTTTATGTTGGTATAATTAATTCTTGTTTTTCATGTACAGTTTTAGGTTGATCCTGAATTCTTTTTCTAAAGTTGCCAAGGGGTATCTGGTTGTCATATTTATAATGAGAAATGGCATACTAGGGCTGTTTATATAACACAGGATTTAATCAGTGCACACTTGCAGTGTGTGCTTGCTTCTGTTTGCTTATTATAAAAACCTTGCAGCCTTGATTTACAGTTTAAACCTTTATAAAGTTGTGATCTACCAGGCAGAAATAAAGGAAATGTTTTGCTAGAGGATTTTCTTACTCTGTGTGTATACAAGGGAAAAAAAAACCCAAACCAACCTAGAAAGAGTTCTGAGTTTTTTAGTGGCTTACAGCAGCTTTTCATATGTAACTTGCTGAAATTAAATGAGAGGGGTTGTTACCTAATGCTGTGTTTGCCGTTCTCCTTGTACTTTTTGTCTTTGCCTGTTCTTGCCAACTCTAGGCTTCCACTGCTCTTCTGTGTCCCCAGCTGCACTCCAAAGAAATGCAGTCAGCATAGTTTGGGCCTTATCCTAAAAGTTGGTGCTAATGTTGGGATGTTTTACCGGTCATGCATCCCAGAGGAAAATTTTTAAGAATTTGGTCCCTTACATCTTGTCTTTTTAAAAATAATGTTGCATGTCAAAAGGATAAAATATGCAAGCAGGGAAACAAATTATTCCTTTCCTAATGTCTGTCTTCCATGATTAGATTTTACACTTTAGAAGGAAGAATTTTATTATTGCAGTGCCTTTTTTTATTTTTTGTATTTAGTAGTAAAAATGCCATTTTGATGGATAGAACTATGTGTGCTATTTTTATTAATTAACTATTTGTGTTCTCTTTCCTTTTAATTTAAAAGAAATGGCTGCAAGCAAATGACCTTCAGAAAGAAGTATACCAGCATCTGGCCTATTATGTACCAAAAATTTACTGCAGGGGTCCTAACCCTGCCCCACAAAGAGAAGATATGCTGGCACAACATGTTTTGCTGGGACCAATGGAATGGTATCTTTGTGGTGAAGATCCTGCTTTTGGTTTTCCAAAGCTTGAGCAAGCAAATAAACCTTCCCATCTTTGTGGCCGTGTTTTTAAAGTGGGAGAGCCTACGTATTCTTGCAGGTAGTTCAACCTAGCATTGTGAAGTATCTATAATTTGTCAAGTCATGGAACATTTTTCAGTAGGAATATACTGCCTTAATGAAAAGTTAATATCCCAAATGTATTTTTAAAGTAACCTCGCAGTTTTTCATGACAGCTGGGACCAGGGGAAAATTAACACACTACAGGTTTGTAAGTGGAAAAATATTAACTAATATAATGTAAAGTGGTTTTTGTACAAAAGAAGTGCAAGATTAAGAAAGTGGTTGAGGTGAACTGTTAAGAGTTATTTAAGGACATTAATCCAAGTAAGCAAGCAGATGTAGGTGCATGTAATTCAAGTGTTTATTATCAGCTGTTAGTGTTGATCTTGTATTTTAGACCTCTTTCCATGATCTGTTAAACTAATCTATTGAATGCTTGATAATAACATTTCACAGGACTTCTGGTGTTTTCTTTTGAACAAAATAAGTCGTTTCTCTGAATTCGTGAGACGTTCGTTTTCTTGGTAGTTATTTTTATATTGCAAAATCTGACTCCCTTAATTTTGAGGTGCCTTGAAGACAATTGCATTACGTGTTCATTTATTTCCAGTGTTTCTCAGGAAGACAGTTTAATGTTATGCATAATTAATTTATTTAATTCCTTTTGCTAGAAATACTACTGCTATCTAATATAGTAGTGCTTGTGGAAAGGGCCTTAGTATGGTCTCTGATCTCCTAGTTGAGGAAATTATGTTCTCAGACCTCTTTAGTGAGCTTTTAGGGCTAAACTTAGAGGTTTGATCTAGTCTCTTGAGTTACCATTTTTCTTTCCAGTGTTCAGTGAAAAAAAGTCTTATCTGATCGCTGGAGATTGTTAATACTTTTACTGTGTAACTTGAGAGAACTACTGTTTACCTGTCTGTACTGTGTTTTGTAATTCTTTACTTGCTTAAATACTTGTCTCACTTCTTGAAAGCAGTGGCTTTATTGCCCAAATATACATGCTGCCTAGACGATACTTTAAAGCCTTTTCTGTTATGACAAGAGAATTTTTTCTCCTTCATTTGTTTCCCTCTCCTTGGAAGCCATTCCTTTTCTCTTTCAGTCTGATACATACATTGGTGTGAAGGTTTCTGTTGGTGATGTTTGAAAATTACCTGTTGTAAAATGTGTAATTAAAGGCAAAATAATGTGTTTAATGTTGTTCCCCCCTCTCTCTACCCCACATTTGTTTTACTGTTTTCAGAGACTGTGCAGTTGACCCAACTTGTGTGTTGTGCATGGAGTGCTTTCTTGGAAGTATTCATAGAGACCACCGATACAGGGTTAGTAATACTGCTGGAATATATGATGTCATCATTAATAATTTTGTATATCTGTCAAACTCCTTGTTTAAAGTTTTAAAATGTATGCATAGTTTCAAAATATTGGATGAGCACAAAGTTTGGAATTACATCTGCAATAGTTTTACAGGAATACAGTGTTTTGATCCAAGCCTAAATTCTGAAACTGAACACTTAAAAATACTGAGCAATTAAATTTTATGCACAAAAGTTAAGCTTGCAAATGTGTTATTTGTAACATTGCCCTTCATTGAAATTTACAGCATTAGAGTTGTTTTTTGAGTTGATTATTTTTAAAAGCCATTTGAAAAACTTAAGTCACTTTTATTTCAAACTTACTTCCTTTAAATCTATAAATTGTTACCAAATTCTGTGCCATATTAGGATTTTTGTTTTTAAACATAAAATTAAAATAGCAAAATAAGCATGTAGATGCTGTTTATTTTAGCAATATACTGCTATTGGTAGTACAGATTAGTTTAAAACAACTTTACAAACAGAACTAAGAAGGCCTTGGTGTGTTTTTAAACTAAGAAGCTAAGTGATAACTACCAGTGCAGCCTTTTCTGTAAATCTGTTTTTGACTGTACTGCACTGCTGTTAATGTAAATCCCATCACTGCATGGTTACACTGAGCACTAGGATTTAGGAAATAAAACAACAACCACAAACACAACAACTTACCCCAAGAAACCTAATCAAATTTACTGATACTAGCATACTTTTTGCATGTGACATGTAGTGTAAGCAAATGTTTCGTATGTGTAGACCTGTATGCCAAAAAAAGGTGAAAGAGAAATTCTTCTATGGATTGGCTAATTGTTGTGGTTCAAAAAGAGTATTTATTATTACACTTACTAATTTGAGGTGATCATAGGTTTAAAATAAATTTTATTAAACAGTGTAAATATACCATTACACTTTTCAGATGCTTTTTTCTGTGACTTTTCACTTAGACTTAGGTGGGCAATTTAATAACTTCTGTTTTTAAAGGCTGTTACAGTAAACAGCACATCTTTTACTCACTGTATAAGAGTGAAATGAGTTAGCTTTGTTCAGATTAAAAATGTGAGAATCTGAAATATTACAGATAGCCTTGCAAGTAAAAGATTCAGAAAAACTGAAAACTAGAAAAAAAACCCAACACAGCCTTCAGATGGGGTGGAATGATGGATGTTTCAAGCTTTTTTGTTTGTTTGTTGTTGTTTTGGTTTTTGGTTTTGTTGTTGTTGTTGTTTTAAAACCAAAACCAAACACCTCTTTGAGCATAGGCAAACTGATGTAGATAAGCTTTCAGACATCATAGAAACAGGCTCATTCCCTGTGCGTTTTTAAAAGTACTGGCTAAGGCTGTATCAAGTGGTGTTATCAGGCTTTTGTGCCTGTATGTATATGCACATTCACATTAACTGTGTTGTTTTCAAATTGTCTTAGATGACAACATCAGGTGGAGGAGGTTTCTGTGACTGTGGTGATACAGAAGCTTGGAAGGAAGGTCCTTACTGTCAAAAGCATGAACTTAACACTTCAGAGACTGCAGAAGAAGAGGTAATAGCAATTGAGGCATCATGTTTCAAAATATGGCTAATGGTGTGTGTGTATATATATATATATGTGTGTATGTATGTAAGTCATTCATATGAGGTTATTTTTAGTCTTGTATACTATGTATGAGAGATGGGAGGAAATTTAATAGTAGTATTTGAACCACATTGTTAAACAAAATTAATGTCTTGTCTAACTTAAGGCAGCATTTAGAATTACTTTTTCTCGTTAAAGGCTTTATTTTGTATGTTCTTGGTCGCCTCTGCAGCTTTAATTCTGTTTTTCTGTCTTGTTCTGAAAGGTCAAGAGAATCTGCCATGCAGAAAAAAAAATGTGCATGTAATTATGTGCATGAAGAAGCCAAAATAAGCTGTCTGTGCAACATATGTTCTTATTTTTACCAAAGTAAAGTGCATGGATTTTAAATATGAGAATAACTTGCTGTTACAGGAATGCTGTAGTGGAGATTTAAGATAAAGGTCTATAAAAGCTTGTTTGGTATGGAGAAGGTGAATAGAGAATGTATCTTCCCCAATTCTCATAGCGTAACAACTGGGATGTATGAAATGCAAAAAACCATGCTACATCTTACTGTATGGATTCAAGCTGTTGGACTAACTTGCAGAACAGTGTTGTTGTTCTAAAAGAAGTTTTACATATTTATGGAAGGGAAAAAATGATCAATGACTGTTCAAAAATTGCAGATACCATCTTTAGTTTGGGAAGTATTAGTGTCTGAAGTTGGAGACCAGAGGAACATTCTGTCCTTTTCTTATACTCTTCTTGTAGCAGCTGTTATTACATCTCAGGAATGAAAGTAGCTAGTTGGGCTTCCAATCTAAACCTTCCCTGGCACAACTTGAGCCCATTTCTTCTCATCCTTTCACTTGTTACTTGGGAGAAGAGACCAGCACCCACCTTGTTACAGCCTGCTTTCAGGTATCTGTAGAGAGTGGTAAGGTGTCCCCTCAGCATCCTTTTTATCCAGGCTGAGCAGCCCCAGTTCTCTCAGCTGCTCCTTGTAGGACTTGTGCTCCAAACCCTTCACCAGTTTCCTTTCCCTTCTCTGGACTTGCTCTTCTTGTAGTGCGGGGCCTAAAACTGAACACAAGGGTTTGAGGTGCAGCCTAACAAGTGCTGAGTTCAGGGGGACAGTTTCTTCCCTTCTCCTTCTGACCACACTATTTCTGATACAAGCCAGGATGCCATTGGCCTTCTTGGCCACCTGAGCATACTCCTGGCTCATGTTCAGCTGGCCATTGACCAACATCCTCACGTCCTTTTCCACCAGGCATCTTTCCAGCCTTTCTTCCCTAAGCCTGTAGCATTGCCTGGGATGGTTGTGGCCCAAGTGCAGGACCCAGCTCTTGACCTTTTTGAACCTCATACAATTGGCCTCAGCCCATCTATCCCACCTGTCCAGGTCCCTCTGTAGAGCCTTCCTACCCTCAGACAGATCAACAACACTCCCACTCAACTTTGTGTATTTTGCAAACTTACTGAGGGTGCACTCAATCCCCTCATCTGGATAGTTGATAAAGATATTAAAAAGAACTGGCACCAACACTGAGCCCTGGGGAACATCACTTGGGACTGGTCACCAGCTGGATGTAACTCCATTCACCACAACTCTCTGGGCCTGGCTATCCAGCCATATTTTTTCCCCAGCAAAGAATACACTGGTCTAAGTCAGAAGCAGCCAGTTTCTCCAGGAGAATGCTGTGGGAAACAGTGTCAAAGGCTTTACTAAAGTCTAGGTAATTTGAGGCCTATTTTACTTAAAGAGCTTTGAACATGTATTTCCCACACCTGGGGTGGGGGGAGGGGTTGTGCCCTGGCCAGTGAGCCATCGTACTGCAGCATGTCCTTAGTGTTTCTCCTTTTAATACTGGTTTACACTGGGTGGGGACTGCATCACCCACTTTACCTACTTGTCCGAAGTTGCCAATTACAGAGATTTTCTTCATTGTTCTCTTCCTTGTTGATGGTTCTTTGTATCTTCCTTTAGTCTTTTTTCCTTGCCTTTTAACACAGCAGAAGGCAGTGTGTATTTGTGATATGAACAGGTTATATAGATGTCTCTCTAGAAAATATTGTTGCATTTTTAAGAGTTGGAGAGACTCTTGTGGGGACTTGGCTTTCCACATCAGAGCATCCTCTGCTTGGCTATTTTGCATACGATGGACTTCTCAAAGAGCAGGAGGCTAAAGTTTGATTTTATTTTGCTTACTTTTCCTCCTTTAGAGTGCTAGGTATGGTGAGAGAGAGAAAGGTGATTTTAAAGTCTGTGTTGATGGGAAGTGGAGGTGTTCTTGCAGAGTTCTCCACTGGGGCAACTGGAGCATGTTGCAAAGTTCAGGGAAAGTGTATTCAATTCCTCAGATAGAAACCAAATAAATATGTATGAAAATTGTCCTGACTACATTGACTGCACCTTTTTTATCTGTATAGGTCTTCAGTAGTACCACCCTACCCTGCATATTACTTTTAAAGCTGCCCACTTCCTTTAGTCACACTCTGAGTGTAGTGATCAATGGCTCGATGTCCAGATGGAGAATAGTTATGAGTGGCGTTCCTCAGGGGTCAGTACTGGGACTGGTGCTGTTTAACATCTTTGTCAGCAACATGGACAGTAGGGTTGAGTGCACCCTCAGCAAGTTTGCTGATGACACCAAGCTGTGTGGTGTGGTTGTCACGCTGGGGGAAAGGAAGGCCATCCAGAGAGACCTTGACAGGCTTGAGAGTTGGGCTTGTGTAAACTGCATGAAGTTCAACAAGGCCACGTGCAAGGTCCTGCACCTGGGTCAGAGCAATCCCAAGCACAATTACAGGCTGAGTGGAGAATGGATTGAGAACAGCCTTGAGGAGAAGGACCTTGAGGAGAAGGAGTGTTGGTCAATGAAAGCTCAATGTGAGCCAGCAGTTTGTGCTAGTAAATTCTAAATCAGAAATTGGTCTACTGCTCAATATTTTTAAATGGCTAACAATTACACGTACTTCAAATTGTCATGTGATTAATTGAGTCAGTGACCCAATATATAGTACATGTCCAGGTGACCTACAGGGCATGCAGTGCTCCCTTTCCAGCTTTGTAGAAGAGGAACTGGTTGTTCTGAACATCAGAAATTTGAATTAGAAGAAAAAGAATCATTTCAGAGAAGTTCTTAATGTTTTCTCTTCACACGCAAATCCCCTGAAATGGAGTAGAAGGAAAGGGCAGTGGTATCTGTACTACCAGATTCAGAGTTGGCAGTGGCTCTCATTTGATGCTCCAAAAAGTAGTCCCATGGACTTTCAGACTGAGGCAACACTCCTCTTCCTCCTCCTCCTTTCAGTTTTCCCACCTGCAGCAGCAGCCATTCTGTTCTGGCAGAGAGAGGGTGCTGAGTTTATAGTGACTGCTGCAGATACCATATGGAGGGCACCTTGGAAAGTAGAGAATAGACAGAATTGGGTGCATGGCCCACATACAAAAGCGGAACAGCTGTCTGTGACCAAGACATGAGCAGATCATTAGGAAAACATGTAGTTGTATTTACCTGTCCCTGCCCATGGTAGGCGTTTGGAACAAGATGATCTTTAAGGTCCCTTCCAAGCCAAACCATTCTATGACTTAAGCATTTAATTATATGCCACAGCATGTAAGAGACGTACATCATGAATCATGATCCCAGCGTGCTAGGTGTTGTGTAAGCTTTGATGGGTAAGACTTACGCCTCTAAATGTGTGCCACATATAGAACAAGGCAATAGGTACATGGTTGGTTGTGTTCTGCAGTTTTCTAGTTTTGGGAAGTGGAACAAAAAATACAGTGATTTCAAATAATGTTTTTGAAGGCGTTGCGGAAGCTGAGGTTAAAAGTTTTTCAGAGCTATCTTAGAAGATATGCAGAAGTGGGACCAATGGAAGTGAAAACGGAGGAATGTGTGTGAAAATTTAAGTGGGTCATCAGAGGCAAGCTAACATTTAGGTATGGAATGTTAGATTACTGCTTTGGTGATTGTCAGTGAAGAACTGGAAAAAACAGGATGTTTATTGACTGTTCCTTTAATATGTGAAAGTATTTAAAGACATCGTTAAAGATGCTTACATCATATTTGGCAAAAAAATGTGCAAATTTGACAATTTCTGTTTTAAACGTAATTTAATTTCTCAATTGCTATTTATATTTATTTTTCAGGATCCTCTTGTGCAGTTACCAGAAGATATGGTAGCAAGAGCTTATAATATTTTTGCCATCACATTTAAATATGCAGTAGATATATTAACATGGGAAAAGGAAAATGAATTACCTGGCCTAGAAATGTTGTAAGTATGGTATTTGTCTTCTGCCTTTTAAAGGCCTGCTGGTATTTACAAGAGAAAATGCAAATTCTGATTTTAAGTATCTTTTCTGCCTTTCCTAAAATTGTCAGGAATATTTTGTAGACAACAGACTAAAATATGTTTAATAGATTTGGTTTTTTTTGTTATACAGCCCATTTCTCTCCACAGATAAAATTAAAAAAATCTTTGTAATACCTTCATTTTCTTAAAATTGAAAAGGAAGCATTAATAAAACACAGTACCCTAAAACAAGTGATGAGTTCATTTCTTATGATCAAATATACTGATCTCTTTGATCTTATGATCAGAATGGCAAAAGTATTTTGTACTTTTAGTGATCCACTTGTTTCAAATTTTGAAGCAGCGCAGAATATTTAAGTGTATTGTAGCATCACAGTTATCATGGATATGTTTGTGACATCTCGTTAGTAAGTTATTTTGCTTTGTGTTGTGTGAGTAAGAATGCTGTGGAAATAATGATGGGAATCAAAAGATTGCACCTAATCTATTTAAGCTTATTAAGCTATGGTTTTGATGATTGTGGAGTTTGGGCTTTTTAAGAGACTGGCAACTGTTTGTTGTCTAATAGACCTTTATGCAGTATTGGGGAAACAGGTGTAGGAAAGTAATGTCAGGATGTGTTAAATCTCTGAGAACCCATGGGAAAGTGTATTGACCACAGCTGCAATGGAAGGAAATGTGTTTTCCTTAGTAGGAAACTATCAATAATCAATAAGTGTTCAAAAACAAGAATTAAACTCAAGTATTGTCTTAAAATTTTGCTAATTTTGGACTTAATTGTGCAGGAAAGATGCACATTCCTGTAGAATTTAGGGGTGGTGAGTTGGTTTCAAATATATTGTTGTGATATGTATACAGGAAAGAAGCCCAGGCTTGATGGAAAACTTCAAGCTAGATGTTGATTTTTTTTCCATTACCTTACTTTGAATTATATAAATTCAATCCTTGCTTTGAAGTGAGAAGAGTGACACTTACTATTGCATGCTGTTTAATGATGAAGTCCATACCTATGAACAAGTTATTTATACTCTTCAGAAGGCAGTCAACTGCACACAGAAGGAAGCTATTGGCTTTGCAACAACAGTAGATAGAGATGTAAGTAAATTAATTTTACTTATACCTACCCTGATATGTATTTTATCTGACCACACTTCAGTTTGTTTTCCCAAGTGTGGTTAATGTGATTGAGCACTGTATGTCAGGCTACCCTTAAATGTCAATCCAAATGAGACCCAATATTAAATACATGCTTCAGTGGAACTGTATTGCAGTAAGTCTTCTGAGTGTAAATAGCAGGGTGTCTCATGCTGCTGTCAAGGACAGGCAGCATCTCTAGTTTGTCCCTTACTGTACACCAGGGAGCTGACATTGGAGGAGTCCCTATATGTGCTCCAGGTATGGGAAATGCATCTTTGAGTAACAGCAGTTATCTGTGGGAGATAAAATCCATAATTGGCTATTTTTGTTCTGGTGCTTTTTGCACATTTGCAGTTTTAAAAAATTCGTTTTCTTTTTTATAATTGCCAGGTGATAATGGCAGCAAGAGCTAAAGCATGCTGTTTCATACAGCATTTCAAAAGAACAATGAGTTCAGAATCGCTACACACTGAATATAATTTTAACTAGTATGTCAGTCTTGGAAGTACTCTGGCAGCAGGGTTTGTATTCTGGCTTGTGTGCATTTATTAAGAAAGAGAAACTTGCTAGGGACAACTGCATCTTGTTATTTGTGCCATGAGTCTGTAAGCAGTTGCTGCAAAAATGTTTGGTTTTATGTTGTTTTGTTGACTTCTGCTTTTTTTGGGGGGTGTGCGGGGATGAAGTCTCTTCCAAAATGGAAGTGAGAGTGTTGTTTTGGGTTGTAGAAGTACTGCAAGAAGGTCAGTGAAAAAGGAAATATAACCACCTCATATGACTTAACACTGAACTCAGTTTTGGTTTTGTATTACCACTACTCTTTTTTTTTTTTGTGATAGCAGTAGCCAAGAGACTCCTGCCTGATCCCTGAATGTGTGCTGACTTGAGCACACATTGTATATTGTAGGATGAACTTTGGAAATTCTTCCCTACTGTTGATCCCTGTCCTACTTCTAAACATTAAAGAATGCATATAGACATGTGCATTTGTGTATGCATGTATTATATTTAAAAGAAATGAGAAGGTTGTGCATGAAAACTGTCATTTGGCATCAGATCTAAAATCTCAGTAAGCTATTCTGTCTATAATACACTGTAAGTTGAATTAACTATTGGTTTTAATGTATTGACATTATAGAAAGATTCAATATGGAAACCTTCCTTTTAAATAAACCAAGTGCTTCAGTTGTATGTTAAAAGGACAGATTAGCTTTCATGCTTACTTTTTAAAAGGCAGTGAGAAGTCTGAAGTATCTTTAAATTCTACCCAAACTAATGATCAATGCATTAATACTAAAGAAAACTTCTGGTTATTTTAAATAAGTGTGATGGTTATATCTTAAAAACAATATTACAAACAGAAAATTTAGTAAAATTGGGTAAATGCATATACGGTATAAATTATTTTCTTCTAAAAAGTATAGGATGCATTTTGTGATTTCAAGTATGTAACTATATATGGTAATTTAGAAGTAAAAATAGCATGAAGGCAAGAATGGTTAACGTCCATCTTAAAAATGTACTGAATCTTTTACACTGATATAAACCAAAGCATTTAAACTTACTGTTTAGAAGCTGGTGGTAATGTTGCTTCTTTACCAATTTAAAGGGACGCAGGTCAGTTCGGTATGGAGACTTTCAGTATTGTGATCAAGCAAAATCTGTAATAGTGGTGAGTAATATTACCTTACTTATTTGCCTCATCTTAAGCAGAAGTAGGCTTTGCTACACAGTTTTAGAATATTGTTACCATAATGATTCTTTGTATTTTAATAGTACAAAGTTTTGGGAGATACTACTGACAACGCACACTGTAGAGGTATCAAAATATACAGGTTTAGACTCCATTTTTCTTTGGTTTTTCTACTATGATCTACCTTGCACCCAAAATAATTCCCAAAAGGAAGTTTCCAGCTTTTCCCTTCAGAAAACAGCACTTGATCAGGAACTTCAGGTGTAGACTTTTAGATCACAGCAGTTCATATCTGTGAAATAAAACTTTTTATTTTCTTCAGGAGTATGAAGTTATTTGCCTCTGTCACAGCCACAACTTTGTTACTGATTGAATCCAAATGTGAAACTACAAATACACTTTCATTTTGTTTGTGTGCATTTATGTGTGTATACATGTACTTATACCTATATATATTAGTGTAAGAGCATAGGAATAATATTTTGTATTTATTTTTAACTGCTGTGCTGCAGTACTTAATCACATGAAATAAATAGTTTGTGTACTGCTACTGCTACTACTGAAAAACAAGTGCTGCAGCTTGAGATACCCACCTTAAACTATTTAAGGTATTTTGAAAACATTAATGCATCTTTATAAAGTTATGTAATATTTTACTTGCCACCTCTGCACTAAAAGACAAATGGATTTTATGTGTAATATCTAACTATTAAGGTTACTAACATGAGGGGAAATGTTTTCATACTTGTTTTAACTCTGTTGAATGTGTATTATTGACAAGAGTCTGTTGGACGATCAGTTTCTTTCCATGGTGGGCTGCTATGTGACTTGCATGTCATGTTGAGAGGAGTAAATGTGCGTGACTGTCTTAGGTTGTGCCTGGAACTGCTTATCTGTAAACTGCAGCAAATCACTCTGTACATTGATAAGAGGCCAGAAGTGGAAAATGGGCTGCTTTAAATAGGTTGATATTGCATAATAAAGTCCATAAAATATTAAAAGGATACACAGAGTTCAGACTTTTTGGTTTTCTTTCTTCCATTTGTAGGTGTTAGAAATTATAATATGTACTGATATTATAGGTCACTGAAATGAATCAAACGAATCTGTGTTTCTGTAGAGAAAAATATACTAGTCTTCACTTAAATATGTATTACCTCCTTTTTCCTTTTTTTTTTTTTTTAAAGAGAAATACCAGTCGTCAGACAAAGCCGTTGAAAGTACAAGTTATGCATTCATCTATTGTTGCCCATCAGAGCTTTGGTCTGAAGCTCCTAACTTGGCTTGGCAGTGTTATTGGATATTCAGGTGGGCAAACTTTAACTTTTTTTGAGATAAGTTAGAGAATATTTGTGAGGCAAGCTGAGTTCCTGAAGCAATGTTGTCTACTTATTTCAGGTATGTAATATATAAAGCAAAGCTAGTAATAATTTGTCAGATTCATTCTGTTTTCTGTTACTGAGTGGTGTTCTGAGTTCTAACTTCCATATGAAAGCACTGCCAGTCTTCTCACAATGGTTTCTGTTCAGTTGCTGCTGAACAGAAGCAAATGTTTTGTGCCAACAAACTATTTTTCAGTCCCTCATTCTTTTTAAATAAATGCAGTAAGCTGAAAATAACCTGTATGATTGGATCAGACAAAATTACTTCGTAGTAATTTATGAGTGATGAGAAGGTGGCTGCTTCAGATTTTTTTGTTACGTATAACAGAGAAAATGCAAAAACAGAGAAACAAGGATGTGTGGAGGTTTTGGGGTAAGTCTAGAAGCCAACAAAGTATTAATCCAATATTTATTGAGAGGTTTCTTCAAAGGGAATCAATATGCACACTGTCATTTTTATGGGAAGGCTCTGTATTTGTTTTGGCTTGGTTCCTCCTTTGTCCTGGGGAATCATAAGGTTGTGAAGATGTGGAGCATGAGAGGAAGTAAAAGGAAAATAAGTCAAACTATTTATATGTATAAATGTAAATGCAGTCTCCAATGCACTTTCTGTGCATCTGTAAATGTTAACAAGCATTATTATCAAAGCATACTCAGCTGTAGTATTGCATACAATTTCTGCATAGGTGCAAGATTTCTTCAGAGATTGTACATTTTATTAGTCTGATAATTGAAAAACTAGCCAAGATGTCAGGCATAGGATCTCTATACCATGTTACCTTTTTTTGAAAGATAAGTAGTGTGTTTGTACGACTTCATTTTTAAGGTTACATAAATCAAACTTCTGAAAAGTTATGGTAGCAATTTGTTCAGCTATTTGCTAGTGTTGCTGGAAAATAATAGGTATTAGAAAGGAGAAACTTAAAGATAATTAATTTCAGAGATAATTTTTCCTTTCAGTGTAACATGTAGGTGGGCACTGTTTTTCTTGTATTTTTTAAGTCCAGTTTTGTGCCACGTCACTTAGGCCCGTTACCAAAGTCACTGATTTTCAGCACTAAATAAAAAAATTAAGTATGTTAATGGAGTATCAAATTACAGATGAGCATTGCATTTATAGTTTGATTTGTGTGTGGCTTTTTTGAAATTCTGCAGGGTTAACTTTGTTAAGTTCATTGTCCTTTATGATTCAGAAGGGCAAAAATAATGTTTGATGGTAGCATTATGCTTGTGTTTTGTCTGTCACCTACGTGCTCAACTACTTGCAGTGCCTTCTTCCCTTGGGATGAAGTCTTACAATGTGCTCTGGAGTCTGGTATTGTGAATGGCACTTTTGAAAAAAATGGCATCCCATAGCTTTTTAACAAACACACCCAAACATCTAGATTTCTACTCAATGTTGTAAACAGCCTGTAACTGTTCCTCTGTCATATGGATGATAGATGCGCACTGCTGAGATGGATGATTGTTGTGCAATGAATGTCAAACTTTTGTCAGTGAATAAAGAGAAAAACCTTACTATGGAACTTAATCACAAGCTTGACTACCACATCCTTTCTAGCAAATGTCAGTTCCTTAGGAATAAGCATCTGTTTGCCATTTGTTGAACGATGCAGTTGTTTCTATTAATTTGTTACCCTTCATAACTAGTTGGAATCAAACTCTGCAAGGCAAAAAACAAAAATCAAAACAAACCCAAAACAGCAGAACGAAACCCCAAACTGCAGCATAGGTTCATGGACTGTTCATGGACTGCAGCACATGGTATGGTAGACATGGCACTAAGCCACTGCCAGCTCTGTGTAAGAAGCTGAGATGGCTAAGCAGCATGCAGAAATAAGGGCAAATGAGTGTAAGTCATGTAGTTGTGTTACTGAATATGCATTACCTGCAGTGCAAAGCTAGTTTGCTAATATTAGCATGTCTGTGTTGTGTTCTGTTGCAGATGCAGACTTGTCTGCAAGCATATAACAACTTAGATGTTTATAAATAACAATTATTATTGTTTTCCATTAGGAAAAAATATGTAGAGGAGCTTTAAAATAATAGCAGCCAGTAAGTGTAAAAAAACTTTATATATGAGTAATTTTATATATAAAATATTTTTTTCCTTTTGGTAGGTCTCTAAACAGGAAAAACAGAACCTAGAAAGTTAGCCTGCTGTGTAATTACTTATTACATTAGTAAGCCAGCAGTACTTTTAAGAAAGCATATTATTTGGTAACTTTGAAACAAATCATTGTGCTTGGCAGTTTTCACAAGGTTCTTAATGTTCCCTGAGGTTGGTGTGAAACTTGAAAGGTATTTGTGTTTCTATCAGCAAAATACGAGCAGTGTTGCTCAGCTGTCAAGGAAAAGAAGGCCTGGTGGCTTTTAGTGTGCCTTATGAAAATTCCAGTCTGTCAAAATAATGTACAAATTTGTGTTTAATCTGTAACTAACTTACATAATTTCTATTTAAGATGGCCTTCGTCGAATATTGTGTCAAGTTGGTTTACAGGAGGGGCCAGATGGTGAAAATTCTTCTCTTGTGGATAAGCTGATGCTGTATGATTCTAAACTGTGGAAAGGTTAGTTTTTTTGAACTTGTAGAAAATAATAAGTAATGTTATGCATATAAGTTTTCCCTTTACTGTATCTTCTAATGCTTGATTGTTTTTACTGTGGTGTATTATAGAATTGTGATAATCTGTTTCTTCATGATGCTCTCAAGTGTATTGGAGACAAGAAAAGATGGAGACCATTTGGAGATGGGATGGTTTTAGATCTAGTTTTCTGAAGTAGTCTGAAATTACGGCTGACTTAAATATGTAGATGACTGTGATAGTTAAGGGAAATTGAGCAAACAATGAAGTGATTTGGGGATTGTCTGTTTTATACGATCCCAGTATCTATAGTGTATCTACTGAAATGCCTTCTACTGAAATAAGGTGGAAAGTGTATGTATTATGGAGAAAATGGTTTCTTTAGGTTTTTGGTATCTAACACGTTTATCTCGTGTGAATGAATTCCTGGCACTCAGATTTTTGTTTTGTTTTTGTTTGGTTTTCTTACCACAAATTTTGTGATCTGAATGGGACCACTTCTTTGGACCGTGACATTTTAAATACAGGCTTTGTTAGGCTAATGTCTTTCATGTGAGCAAGCCATAATTTGTGCATTTCTATTTCAATATTTCTCTACTTTTTCATGTATTCCATAGTTACTCTGCATTAAGGAAATCATGTAATGGCTTTTGATTTTAAGAATTACCTACAGGAAGAAATATATATGTATTTCCAAGCTGCACACAGTCAATTCTCATTTGTATTGTTATCCTTCCTGGGGTGCTGCTCAGGCAGACTAGAAATTCAGAGGTAGCTGAGCTGATTATTTTGTAGAGTTGTTTGCAGTTCCCAGGACTTCTCAAAAAGCATACTCCTTTTTTCCCTGGGACATCCAAATCCTCTATTTATCCTGAGGAGGAATTGAGTTCTGTACTTTTTTGCCTGACTTGCCTTTTATTTGAAGGTTTGTTTCCCATTCAACAGCTCAGTATTGTCTTATACAAAAGTACTAAATAATGCCACTTGAAGATTTTTTTTTTTATGTATTCTTAGTCCTTTGCTACCACCTGACAGACTTAATCAAAGCAGCTTCTCCTCTGAAATGCACACTTACCTCATTCTGTAACAGTTTTTTCTAAATGTTTCCATTATATGTTGATAGAAAATAGTGACATGTGGTATTTCATTAATTTTTCTTGACAGGAGCTAGAAATGTATATCACCAGTTATTCATGAGCAGTCTACTTATGGATTTGCAATACAAGAAACTTTTTGCTATCCGTTTTGCTAGAGTAAGTATTTTTCTTACAAAGAGTCATTAAATGATTTAACTGTCCAGCAAAGAGAGCTTAGTTAGCATACAGTGTTTCAAGTGAACTGTTATCCAGAATTTGTTTCCTCTTTTTAGAAGTGAAAAGTTGAAATGAAATGCTGACTATCTTATTTCTGTCCTCAAAATCTTAGTTTTAATGGTATCTCATCTCCTGGGAAGAAACTGGACTTTCTAGGTTCCCCAGAACTAAAGTAGTTCAGATGTTTTCATCTTCACCACCAACTATGCAGGCTATCACTTCTAAAGAGCTAATGGCTTTGCATGAGGTGTTACAGCACTACTTAGAAATTATGCTGAAGTTCAGTTACGCTGATTAGTATTTCTGCAGTAACTAGTATTTGAAATGCTTTAAATCAGCACCACAAAATTCTGCTCACTCTGCTGAAGACAAAAGGCTTTTCTGAGTAGAAAATAAAATATTAGCCTTTATTTTGAAAATGAGAGTGAGTAGATCTTGATTCTTATTATTGTGAAATGAGTGTGAATAAATCTCGGGTGTGGGCATTTTTTTTGAAAAAAAAATAAAAAAATTAAAAAATCTATGTAATAATCCTTAAGAGCTACTCCTCCCTTTATCATGGCATTGAAGTTTCCCAGAGCAGACATTTAAATAAAAAAAAAAATCAGGTCAGTGTGGATTAGAGGTGAATTTCCCCTTGTTGTTTAGAATTACCGGCAGTTGCAGAGAGATTATATGGAGGATGATCACGAACGGGCAGTATCGGTGGCTGCTCTGTCTGTCCAACTCTTCACTGTACCTACTCTGGTGAGTAGTGCCTGTCTTTCTTTTAAAAACTGATAGTTGGCACTCCTTGCCTTTTTTTGCCTCCTTCTTAATAGAACTATGAGCGATTGCAGAGTGATTTTATGAAAGATGACCACGACAGAGAGTTCTCAATTGCTGACCTCTCGATACAGATATTCACAGTGCCTTCTCTTGTAAGTACTGAAAGACCAAAAAAGGAAATCTTTACTTGTTAAAAGCAACTCGAGGTTCTTGAGTCAAGACTGCAGATTTCTTTTAACATTTCTTTGGAAATGCATGGCACTGCTGCTGCACAGCAGTCAGACTGGTTACATATGTTGCTGTGGGTTTAGAAGGTAAAACTTTCAGTATTGCTGAGGCTGACTTCACAGAGTAGCCTAGGTATTTTTGATTTTTCTTTTTAGATTTTTCTTTTACTATTTTAGAAAGGTACTTAAGTGTTTATTTAGAGGCACATACACAACAATAAAATTCCTCGTTGTACTGAGCCACAGTTACTACTTTTAGAAGTCTACATTAGGGTTTGTGTATCACAGTTTCAGAGCATACCATTCTGGTGCAGTTTCATAAATTGTCCACTTTGGGTTCATTTTTCAATCAATACAAGTGCAAGCAAGAGTTGTTTCATGATATTCTCTACTTCCTTTGATACTTCTAGACTCAGGTGATGCTTTCTTTCAGGTTTCCAGTTAATTTTTTTACATTGCTTCAGGCACTCTTACTTCTCCCAGCTCACTAACTCTCCTGGCCTTTCACCATCTTATGCTTGTTTGGAAAACACCTGTTTTTTTGCTCTAGTCTCCAAATAAGTTTCTGTTTGCTTGCATTATGAAAGAGACAAATTAAACTTCAAAGCGGTACTGGAAATAAAACTGGTTTTCAAATGGTTTAAAAAATGAATACTTCAGAATCGTTCAAAATTTAATCAACTTAATTGAGCTCTAAAATTCATTAGTAGGATGGCAGTTACGGTACTGAGCAGAGTTGTTTTTTGCTTTCCTAGGGCTGGTTGTTGTTCATGGAAATTCAACAGGACCTCAGGATTTTATTTCCATGGTTCAGGACAATAGTGTGTTACCTCTTAATTTTGTTGCTGCCAATAAGAATGTTACTAGTATTCAGGACTTACAGCTAGACTTAACCAACTCATTATTCAAATGGTTATGGCAGTTGGGGTGGTGGAATATGTTAATACATATTTTTTTAAAAAAAGGAATGTCAAAGATTTTCCTATAGGCAACTAGTTGCAGTGTCCTTTTTACAAGTTTCCTTTTTCAAAAGTCTGCAAAAATTAGAATAAATTGGTTTTAACTGTTTTGTAGAAGTATAGAATAGATATGACAGGAAAGTAATTATTATAAGCTCCTACCATATGAAATAAGATTTTAAATATATATTTAGAGCCATTTGGAGTTAACTGAATTAATAACTTGAATGTAAAACCACCCCCCCCCAGTAATATTTTCAAACTAATCTTAGTAATTTAAGAGTTTGAGTTCTCAAGTTTAACTGTAGTTTGGTTTGAGGAAGGATGCGTGGTTGTGTTGATGGTGAGGTTTTTTTGGGAAAATAGTAACCACTAGATTTTATTATTTTTACCCTGCAGTAGCATTTTAGAACCTGTATTTGGTAGTATCTGTAGCACCTGTAGAACCCAGAAACTCTAGTCAACAACCACAGTGTTGTTGAGGTAGATCAGAGTAGCCAATCTTCTTGAATCTACCAGTCACATCATAAAATCCTCATGAGATATGAGAACTGCAAGACTCCTGGAGAACCAACAGAATGGGGGTGTCTTGGAAGAGCTCACAAGTAGGAAGTGGCAGTAACTTCTTAGTGCCTCCTCTGTTACAGGGTTGGGTTAGGTTGGATGTGGAAGATGTTTTTTATTGGACTTTGCAATGCTTGTTGATTTGTTTCCTGCAACGTGGATACTTGCAGTAGCCCTTGGGGGGAATCATAAGTCATTTCATGTAATTTCCTTGTGGAAATTGCACTGTACAGTTCCTTAGCAGTTCAAAAGCTGCACTGTTTGCTACAGTGCTTGACAGCTTGTAAACAGAAAGCAGACCTGTTACTCCCCCAAAAAGCTCATACTTAAATTATATGAGGAGACAACACATACTTAAAGGGAGGTACGATTTAATTATAGGACACATAATATATGTTTTATGCCATAATTACATAGCTTAGCAGAAGCCTAGCCATAGTCAAACTTCTGTACAAAAGGGATTTGAAGTGAGAGGTCTGGATTATGATAATTTCTGGGTAGATTGATTTTTTTCTTCTGTGAATGTTTGGCTTTCAGTATGTTCTGTTTTTATTTGTGTAATTATTTTGGATAAAAAATAATATATTTTATGAACTTACTTGGTGGTGCAGTGAGAAACTCTTGTTAGCTGTGTCTGTTAATTACAGCAAATTTCAATATGCTTTGGCATAGGCTCGAATGCTAATAACGGAAGAAAATCTCATGACCACTATCATCAAAACTTTTATGGACCACTTAAGGCACCGTGACATCCAAGGCAGGTTTCAGTTTGAACGTTACACTGCTTTGCAGGCTTTCAAATTCAGGCGTGTTCAGACCCTTATTTTGGATCTCAAGTAAGTATATTAACTAATTGCGTGCTGATTTGATCAATTGAGGAGGGGAGAAAAAATAATTAACACTTTTGTCTTTCTAATGTACCCAGGTATGTGTTGATAAGTAAGCCAACTGAGTGGTCAGATGACTTGAGGCAGAAGTTCCTAGAGGGTTTTGATGCCTTCTTAGAATTACTCAAATGTATGCAGGTACGTAAATGTGAATTATAGAATTTGCTCTGTGTTCAAGCAGGAACGTGGCTGTCATGATATAAATATGGAGGAAATTTCATGTACTCTCCTTTTTATAACTTCAGTGCAGTGTAACTTCTGGAGTAATCAGGTTTTCCTGAAACACATCTCACCTAAGTTTTTTCATTTAGTTTTTTGTGGAGGGCCATAAAAAGGAAGGGTGTTTTAAAAAGAAAAATGTCATTTGGGGTATATTTTGCATCTATGCAGGAAGACAAGACACAGTTACTTGTGTGAGCAAATCTTGGTTCATCTTAATCAACTTTTCCTCATAGCAAGAGCTGGAGTTACTATTTTTCAGCAGAATTGTTCCTTGTATTGAGGGGTAAACAGTTCCTAATACAAATAGACCACTGTGGGTTTTTTCCCCCCCAGCCTTTTCCTATGCTATGTTACTTTTGAGGAGTATTTTAGAAGCAGTGCAGCTTTTACAAGGGCACATTGGCTGTGCGATCAGTAAGGCATAAGTCAGAATCACTGCCATTTTTTCAGTACATCAGTAGCATACCTTTCTCAGAACTTAGCTTTCATTAATTTGTTTGTGATACTCTCTTGAGTATATTGTCAGGTACGTAAATGTGAATTATAGAATTTGCTCTGTGTTCAAGCAGGAACGTGGCTGTCATGATATAAATATGGAGGAAATTTCATGTACTCTCCTTTTTATAACTTCAGTGCAGTGTAACTTCTGGAGTAATCAGGTTTTCCTGAAACACATCTCACCTAAGTTTTTTCATTTAGTTTTTTGTGGAGGGCCATAAAAAGGAAGGGTGTTTTAAAAAGAAAAATGTCATTTGGGGTATATTTTGCATCTATGCAGGAAGACAAGACACAGTTACTTGTGTGAGCAAATCTTGGTTCATCTTAATCAACTTTTCCTCATAGCAAGAGCTGGAGTTACTATTTTTCAGCAGAATTGTTCCTTGTATTGAGGGGTAAACAGTTCCTAATACAAATAGACCACTGTGGGTTTTTTCCCCCCCAGCCTTTTCCTATGCTATGTTACTTTTGAGGAGTATTTTAGAAGCAGTGCAGCTTTTACAAGGGCACATTGGCTGTGCGATCAGTAAGGCATAAGTCAGAATCACTGCCATTTTTTCAGTACATCAGTAGCATACCTTTCTCAGAACTTAGCTTTCATTAATTTGTTTGTGATACTCTCTTGAGTATATTGTAATTCTCAGATCATGCTTCTTTTTTTTTTTTCTTCTTATGCCAAGGTCTGATTAGGTACTGTAGTGGCTAGTCTTTAGTTAGTACTTAATTTCATTTAATTGCACATCCCTAGAAAATACATTCAAAAACCAAAATATGTATGTAAAACTATGTATGCAAATGTTGTTGTACTGTTTGCAATACTGAAATCTCTGCAGGTGTTAAAAATAATTAAAGCTTGTATCCAAAAGCTCTCTTGTCCCATATTCTTCCCCTCCAATTCCTGTTTCAGCTTCAGGTTATTTAGATGTATATAATTCCTTTTCATATGGTCCCAAACTTCTTTTTTCCTATTGTAGCAACACTATAAGGACACATACCCACTGTCTAACACTTCTGCTAATGTTGTCAACTCATTTCAGTGATATATTATTGAAATACAACATTCTTTTTGTCCTAGGGTATGGATCCAATAACTCGTCAAGTAGGACAGCACATAGAAATGGAACCAGAATGGGAAGCAGCATTTACGTTGCAGATGAAGTTAACACTTGTTATTTCAATGATGCAGGACTGGTGTGCTTTAGATGTAAGTTCCTACTGAATTGCTTTTCCATGTGAATGTGTGAAGGGGGGGGTGGAAAACCCAAACAAATGTATAACAATTGAAGAAGAGACATAACTGCACCGTAAGTCAAGATCGTGGTCTCTGAGCAAGTGCAAATCTTTATATAAACATGTTTTATAGCTTGAGCTGACCAAGTCATAAGTGTGTGGTTAAGCCTTTTAAAAACTATTGCAGAGTGTCTTCTGTGATGCATTTGGAAGTTGTGATCATCACAACACTATCAGGTTATAGTTCTCAGAGAAGAGGGAGAAGGCTCTGAATCTACCAAATGCTTTTTGACTATAAGTCTGATTTCTACTCCATGAGTATTTCAAGTTCTAGGAGTACACACCTTCAGCATTATAAGATACGGCTGTGGAGCAAGTGATCCTAGAATATTAGAACATTCAAGCTGGGTTTCATCTGTCACTGTTAGATAATATGCAGGCTTCACTAGCCAAGCATGATCCTTTGCTCAAGAAGTTCACATAATGTAAGTTACAAAAAAACCCAAAATCCCCAAAGAAAACAAAAAAACTAGTGCATGTTTTTATCAACAGACATGCCCATATGAGTTTCTCAGTCAATGTCCCCTTTAGTTCAGCTCTTTTTACTGTATTCCTTATTTTAATTTTGCAGGGCTCTTAATAAAGGTAAAAGCCCCAAACCCATCTGATTTTAAATGCTGGCTGTATTATTTTGTGGAGCTGATTTTTTTTCATAATCTTTGAGAACTGCAATCTTTCTTTTAGGAAAAAGTGTTAATTGAAGCTTACAAGAAATGCCTGACTGTGCTGATGCAGTGTCATAGTGGTTTTACTGATGGAGAACAGCCAATTGTTCTCAGTATGTGTGGACATTCAGTTGAGACCATCAGATACTGTGTTTCTCAGGAGAAAGTTAGCATTCATCTCCCAGTTTCTCGTTTACTTGCAGGTATGAACTAATTAAAAAATGTTTCAGGAATTGAAAAATTGTGTGTAAATATGATTTTTTTATTTGTGTGTACATAAGGAACCCCACACAGTTGGTTTAAAGTCTGAGTACGATGCATTTTGCCGTTTTCTAGCTGTTTGATAACCTCTAGGCAGAATATTGCTGAGTGTTGGAGAAGCTGTTATTGTTCCAGGCCTGGGTGAGATTGTCTTGTCTCTGGATTTGTCCGTGGGGTGTGTTGTAGGCAGATAACTGCCACTTGAATGATGCAAAGAAATGCAACAAAATATGGACTGTGACTGTTTTGAAATATGCTTAGATGTCGGATTGAATAGACTAATGAACATTTTGTTAGAGAACAGATGTATCAAACGGATGTGTCACCAGAAAATTGTGTCTTTATATCTTGTCTATCTTGTTCAACAGTCATGTTGAAAAATGTGGAAGGATTTTAGTTTACAGAATCAGGAAATCATATGATAAAAATAAATTCACAGGCAATGAAATTAAAAAGGTCATCTTTAGGTAAAATACTGTGCAGCTCAGTGTCAAATAACTTTGAATATTTGAATTTTTAAGCACAACCTTGTAGCTTTAAAACAAAGCAATTCAGAAAACCCATATATATTTTGTAGGAGCCTCATTATAGTTCCTGAGGTATTTGATGAACCTCTGAGGACTGAAAAGATGGGATATCTGTTGCTAAATTGTCCTGATAGACCAAAGATTCTTGACTGTCACTGAAGGGACACAACAGAGTCAAAAAAAAAGGCAAAAATCACATTGGTACTGCAAGTTGGGAAAACTAAATTCTCCCAAAATGTGTGCTTTGTAATATATCTCTGCAGGAAATAGCTGTGTAACTCCAGTGTGCTGAATCTGCAGTTTTACTTGTAGCTAGAAAATAATCTGATATTAAATTAGATGACCTTTTTTGTCCTATTTGAGTTATATACAATATTTTATATTTTATCTAATAGTATTTATGTATTTGTTTCATGTATTTACGTAGGCTTGCATGTTTTGCTGAGTAAAACTGAAGTGGCATATAAGTTTCCAGAGCTGCTACCACTGGTATGTAATTAAATGTAGCATATTCATTAAATATAATCAATGCTGAATGTGAAATTTGTCATGAAAAGTAGGATTTTATTAAATAAAACAAAGGACCTTTTTGCTATGAATTATGTTCAGAGATAATGTCTTTAGTAGATAAAATTACCTCTTAGAAGATGAATAGCTAGATACTAACGCCTGGAGCATAAGCAATCAGCATTGCTCTCTTAAATAACCGAAGACTCAGGTTTAAGGTTTGTATTTTTGTTCTTCATGCATTACTTTATTTTTGTAGTAGAAACTGTTTTTAGGAACTCCTGGCGGGGCCTTATTCCTTCTCCTTGGCCTAGGTTCTAATTTTCTTCCCCAGCTGTTCCTTGCTTCCTGTGTGTTCTTACTGGTGTTTTTATTAGGGGGAAGTTAAATAGAACAAGATAAATGAGAACAGGAGAAAACATAACTGGGAGAAGGAGTATCAGTGTCTTTTGAAAGAAGTAGTACTTAATTGAACAAAAGGAAGCAAAGGACAGTGTTAAATGGATAGGGTTGATGTTTTAAATTACAAAATCTCCTGTCTTTAAGAATAAACTAAAGCCTTTGTGGAGTAAAGACAATGTAAGTTTGGTTAACAGCAGTTGGGCAGATTGTGAATAGGCTTATCAAATCTTTGTAATAGTTGTGCTGCATTTGCATCTCTTTTGTATTGCCAAAACATATTAATGATCACAGATATCATCCTTCTTCATTTCACTCCTATTTTCTTTTATTTGCACATAACAAAGTATTTAATTTCCATAATGCAGAGTGAACTTAGTCCACCTATGTTGATAGAACATCCGCTACGATGCCTGGTTCTCTGTGCCCAAGTACATGCAGGGATGTGGAGAAGAAATGGGTTCTCTCTTGTTAACCAGGTAAGTACGTAGTAGCTGTAGAATCACTGTCTTCTGATAACTCCTCCAAGGTAATTTCAGCTCTCAAAAGCTCTCCTTTCTTTATTGGTTTCAAATTTTGCTTATGTAAATCTTAAGGGATGCAGTGCGAGGTAGGTGTTTACATAAGCACTCGCATAGTTGGAACATCTGTGCTTTTAAACTGGTCTTTGATTTCTTAGAAGATGCTTTTTTATTTCAGGACTGCTATGCTGCTCAGTGAGCTTAGTGCTCTGTTCATAAATAAATTTTAATACAATGCAGTGTATGACTCCTAGCCTTTTTATTGTATGCTGTCCAGCAGCAGCATGAAGTGCAGAATTAGACCTGTGCAACTTTAGTAATGCATTAATCACCTTCACATAAAAGTGTCTCAAATATAAAAATATGTATCATTAAGATACTATTACTGTTTATGTTTATAAGGTAATTAAAATCCAAAGACCACACAGAACTGAGTGTTTCTTGACTTTTTTCTCTCATACTTCTAGGAACTAGCTCTGTCCATGTCTAACTGTATGTTCTTTGTACAAACTAGGTCTTAGGTATTTCAGGCATAAAAACTATAAGATGTGAATTGTAGCGTTGGTGCCACGCACTTGGGATGTTTGTCTAAAGTGATTTTCTCAGTAAGACATGGATTACAACAGAAATAGGATTTAGTTCTGAGAGATGCTGATTTATTTGCAAGAAACTTTTCCCTCCCACAGACCCCCACCTTCCCTAGGTAATGGCAATACTTGTGCACTAAGAGGCTGAATTAAGCCGCTCAAGCTTATTCTGTTCTGATACTTCTTGACGCTTTAACCTAAAGTGTCTTTATAAGGTGATATCTTCTATTGTCATTATTAAAGCAAAAGGATCTCTTGTTACATACAATTATAGCAGTGCCCGTATTGCTGTAGACACATAAAATCTTAAATTTTGGCATAGCTTTTGATGGTCAAGTAAGTCTCCCTGCTAATTTTCCCTGGTTGTCAGCATTTCAAAGAGCCTTATTTGGTTTAGGTAATATGGCTGCCACAGTCTGGAAGTCCTTTCAGTTTTGTTTGACTATTGAGAGCTCGTGTTTAGCCAGCTCCTTTTGGATATTTTCCCAGAAGATAGGAGTGGGCATCGATGTGTGGATTATTAGTGTGGGGAAGAGAGGGAAGGCAAGCCTAGCTGTCTTACATATAATTCTGGTAAGAAATTATGTGTCCGTAGAGGAAAGTTTCCCTGGTGGAAGCTTGGCAGCCGTCCTTATTTTTCCGTGATTGTGATAGAATCAACCTTCCCCATGTTTCAGTGATACAGAGCAATTGCCATGTTACTGCTATTTGGTGCAGTACTGTTGAGTTGACTCCCAGGATGGTTTGGGTTAAGTATGGTTCTATCACAGTATTAATGTTTTGCTTAAACTGGCAATACCTGAAAGATTTATCTCAAATAATTAGAGTTATTTATGGAGCAAAGAATGAACATTTCTCCATCTTGCAGTTGGGCTTTCTCTTCCATGAATTTCGAAGTTAATTGCTAAGCAAGTAGATACATTAAAACACATCCAGAAGAGGTCCACAAGATTTTTCTGTCTAAGTGTATGCAATCTAGACATGAGATCAAAACAAACCAGCCATCAACTATGCTTGTTTTGTGTTATATAAACATACTTTTTGCATACAAATATATTTATGTAATTTTTTCAAGTCAAAAGTTCTTTTTGTTTACTAATATTGTATAACAGTTGATTTTTCCAGATTAAAAATAAGTCTAGATTAAATATAATGATTGTTAATTATTGTGGTTTGCTTGTTTCAGATTTATTATTATCATAATGTGAAGTGCAGGAGGGAGATGTTTGACAAGGACATAGTAATGCTTCAGGTAACCTCATGTACCAATTTGTGTTTTTACCAAGCATTTTAAGGATATGCGTGCAAGTGTTTTTAGCTCTATCAGAACCTTTTAATGACAAGGAAAAAAGTACATTTTTGTGGAAGGACTTCAGTTGTTGTTTTTTTTATTGTGTCTGTGTCTTTGTGAGATAATTTGTAAAGGAAATACTCTTTTTGTATTTCTAGTTTTTTAATACACTGTGGAAAGTGCAGAATCTATGTAACATGGATGTAATGCTACATCTTCAAGATGTAGTATTTTAACTAATGGATTGTGCTGTACTGGCAGTTCTGTGAGTCTGCAGATCTTCAGTAACGTACTTAGTGTATATGTTGCCTCCTCTCCCTCCCTTCAAAGCTGGTATATAAAATGTTGGACAGAAAATGGAACCTGATATAGTAGTCTGTGATTTATTTTGGTTTTCCTTCAGAAGAAGTTTTACAAGTCTGGCAGTCTACTTAGCTCTGACACAAAGAGGTCTGATGAATGAGTGGTTCTACACTGAGAACAGTGGAAGCTGAAATTTAAAATTTGGGTTGTGTAGTTCACCTAGACAGCATAATCTTTTCTCAGAAAGTCCCTCAAATTTTACCTCTAGTTAGCAATACCCACTATGATGTATCTGTCCCGAGTTACTTCTGCTTTCAGACACATTTCCCTGAGGCTTAATCAGCTTTATCATCTGCATCTACCCATTTGGGGGGATATCCTTCAATTTTGTTGGAAATTATTTTGTCTTAAAGATGGTCCTGTTTGCAATACTAAACTAACAACAAGTATTTATAGTTGGCTGATGTAGATATGTCGTTTAATAACCAGAAAAATACTTTGGCCAGTAGTTTTCAAAAATCAAAGTAAACGTGGCTACATTGAAACATTAATACTCTTCTTTCTGGGAAGGTTTGGAAGCCTTGTGAAAGTCTTCAGCCTTTGTTTTGAGGATTGCAATTTGTTTTTAAAATCTTTGGTCTGTATGGCAAGTGATACTGTGCCTTTAAAAAGTCGAGCCAGCAGGAACAGGATTGCAGAGACACAGCCAGCCAACCAGAAGTTTTCCATTGCGTTTTATTTAGATCTAAGTATTTGAGATAGAAGGAATAACCCTCAATATTTTACACTTAAAAAGGCATCAGAAATTGCTGTTAAGGCATAGGATCCTGCTTGTCAAACATGCTGTCACTTGTGTTATTTGAGTCCTTAGAGAATACAGCTTTAAGTAATTAAATCTTCATGCCCAGAATAGGGAGAGGCATAAATTTAATAAGAATATACTGTGAACATTGTATAGAAACATACAAATGTGCTATAGTAACATCCAATCTATTTTCTGTTTATAATATTTTTTTTCTTTAATAGACAGGTGTGTCTATGATGGATCCAAATCACTTCTTGATGATAATGCTGAGTCGCTTTGAACTTTATCAGATATTTAGTACTCCAGACTATGGCAAAAGATTTAGCACAGAAAATACAAACAAGGTATTTTTTGTACTACTGCAATAGAAAAATCTGCATTTTTGCATTTTTGTTTTTTAAAGTGTATCAGATGCTGTTGTACAGAGACTGTGCAATTTGCTGATAAAAAAAGTAAAACCTATCCTGTTTGATTTTATTTTGATCAGTTTGAAAGATGCATAAAGGTATTTACCTATCAAACTGATAAATGTCAAACATGCATAATTTTTGCATTGTGTAAGAAGTTTTCAGGCAGTTGTGATTGCATTTCAGCAATTATTTTGGGAATGCTAAGGGTGAAAACAGGCAATATTTTGAAGCAGCAAAAAACATTTTCAGCATATAGAATAATTCTTTTACCCTGAATTGAAAAAAAAAAATTAATTCCTTAATTTTTTTCAGGATGTGGTGCAACAAAATAACACTCTTATAGAGGAGATGCTATACCTCATTATAATGATTGTTGGTAAGTTCAGAATACGTGTAATTTTTAAAAATTAGTCTCTTTAAGGGCCTGGTGTGAGCATTCTTCATTATCTTCTTAACTTCAGTTCTGTTTTCAACTTCTTGTAGTTCTGACTTCTGTCCTAGGAGAAAAGCCTTGAAACTAGCTTAGATTACTGTAATTAATTTTTGAACAGTGGTGGGTGAACATAAAATTTCACAGAAGACGTTTACTTTCCAGTCTTCTGCTTTAAGTTTCGAAAGAGGAGAAAGAAATGTTTAAAATCCTAAAAAAAGGTTACTTTTTTTTTTAAAGGTGAAAGATTCAGTCCTGGAATAGGGCAGGTAAATGCAACAGATGAAATCAAACGAGAGATCATCCATCAGCTGAGCATCAGGCCAATGGCTCACAGTGAATTGGTAAAGGCATTGCCTGAAGATGTAAGTAACTTGGGAGGGAAAAACAAAAAGCAACTTGAACATTGTAAGGCTGATTGCTGAAAATTTTTCTTACTGGAGTTTATGCCACTGAATGTGTAATGAGAGCAGCATGATTATGCTGAGAGTAAGGCTGGCATGCATACGGATTAATACTTGTCATGGAGAAGGTAGAAAGGAGGTATTGGAAGAAGAAACAACATATGAAAGAGGCAGGAGTCCGAGAGTTTCTTCAGCGTCTTTTGTTTTTTTAATACTGTTCCTTATCAGACAATCTAGGCAGGAACCTCTGCAGGCTGCCTGTAAACTCTGAATAGATGTTACGAATGTGGGTTGTTGGAGCTATACAGAAATGTGAGCTGTTCTATTTTAAAGCCAAACAATAATTGAAAAGATGGGGAATCAAACACAATATGAAGACTTGCGTAACGTAAATGCTTTGTTTGCATGGACAAAAACACCTGAATTCTTGTATAAGTGGTTTTGTAGGATAGCAAAGCTTAATGCTTTTTTAATTAATATTTCTAAGGTACTCTTTACACATGATTTATGAAAGCAGTCAGAATTCAGAAGTTAATCTTCTACTATATTGGTCATACTTTTAAGGATAAATTCTGAAATACTCTTCTTTGTTCTAGGTATTTTAAACTTGACCAATTTAAAAGCAAAATTTCAGAATATCATTGATTTTTAAAAAACATATTAGAGTTGGATGAAAGAGCAAACAAGAATTTAAGCTAGAGTTCTAAATTGTATTGTCAGTCTTAAATACCTTTTCCTTGGCTTGTTAGCTGCTGTGAATATGTGTTGCAGGAAGAGGAGGGGAATGGTAAAAGGTAATTTGTGTATCAAGTAGGGTTACATATGTGAGTTGATTTCTCTTGCTGCCTTTGGAGGTTGTTTTACCATTTTTCAGTGGCTTGTTTTTTTAGCTGGCCTGTATTTATTTCATTTTAACAGAAATATTGACCGTATATTCCTAATATAGGCTGCGTAAGCTAATTTAGAGTTTTCTTTTGTTACTGTTATATCCTAGTTTATTATGACAAGGAAAAACTGTAAAAGTTAAGTACTTAAAACAGCATGATTTTTTAAAAATACTTTTTGCAAGATGGTGTTCCTGAATGTATTTTCATGTTATGTGCTTTAGTGTTCTACCAAGTGTCAGTAAAATTAATTTGTACTACCTTTGTTTTACATACTTACATAGCATTGTATGATATTAAAATAGGTTTAATCCAGAAACTCCAGTAACACACCATCCTGCCTTTTTACTCAATGTAGGAGAACAGAGAGACTGGAATGGAAAGTGTGATCGAAGAAGTGGCCTGTTTCAAGTACGTTGCCCTTTATTCTAGTATTTCAGCTTTAAAAATAGAATATCTGAATTAGTGAAAATCAGACAACAGACACAAGGGGCATGGGTCATGGTGCTTTCCTCGTGGTTTTACTCATGTGCATCATTCTTAGTGCTGTTACTTAATTGATTTCTAGAATGACTCTTGAGCAATGTTTTTCAGCTGTTCAAAGTTAATATTTTATGTTCAGAAGTTAATAACCAATGAATGTAAGTTTTTTGTAAATTTGTTTTTTGTCTGTGTAGGAAGCCTGGATTAACAGGCAGAGGGCTCTATGAACTAAAACCAGAATGTGCCAAGAGCTTCAATCTGTATTTCTATCACTTTTCAAGGGCAGAGCAGTCAAAGGTACCTAGTAATTTCACTTTCTGGGTTTTATTTAGTCTTTTTTTCTGTTTGCTTTTTTCCAAAGCTTTATTCTGTGAAGAAATATTACCAGCTGGTTAAAAGTTAACTTAAAAAAGATAAATTATTGGAGAACATTGACAAAATTTTGTCAAAGGTTTTGCAGTGATTGCTGTGCCACCAAATCATGTGCCCTATGCAGAGCTGCTGAAATCAGTGGGGCTTCAGGAGATTGCATGCGGATTCTCTTAGGTCTTATTTTCATAGAATCACGGGATGGTTTGGGTTGGAAGGGACTTTAAAAGATCATCTAGTTCCAACTCCCATCTGCCATGGGCAGGAACACCTCCTTCTAGATCAGGTTGCTCAGAGCCCCATTTGACCTGCCCTTGAACACTTCCAGGGATGGGACAACCACAGCTTCCTTGGGCAGCCTATTCACTGAAAAGCATTTTACTGGAAGTATTTAAACAATTTGTTTTTTCACAAACCTTTATGGAAATTACCATTTTAGCTCAGACTTGTTATACAGCTATATGTGAGAAAAGCAGCCTAAACTGGCTCAAAATGAAAGATTCATTTTGAAGGTGCAGGCCATTTTTACAAGTAAAATGTAAGACGAACTAGAAAGTCATGGAAGCTTCCTTTTTTTTTAAGGCTGGGAAAAAGGGAGAAAAACAGTAACAATATAGTAAAATATGAATGGATTATTTGTTAATTTTATATTTGTACAGGTTTTGAGTAATATTTGTGTCATCTGTTTCAGGCAGAGGAAGCACAAAGAAAGCTGAAAAGACAGAACAGAGAAGATACAGGTATTTCTCTTTGAGACAAGGTGGGAGAAGAGTGAAGCACCTTTCAAACTGTACTGCCTTGACACTTAGACTCAATTCCTGTTCTTGGGCTGGCCAGAAATCAGTGAAGATGTAGCAATTTCCCCTACGTCAGACAGGAATCTGGTCTGTCACGGAACCAGCCTTCTGAATGGATTATTCCTTTGGCTTTTCTGTTGCATGCAAGCTATTTTGAATGCTACAGCCTGCTGTCTGTAATACTGTTTGTTAAGCAGCTGTGTACTGACTTGGGTTAAGCTGTTTGAAAGTCAGGCATTTTATATGAGTGTTGCAAATTTTAGAGATGCTGAAATGTCAAATTCACACATTTCCCTTTCAGCACTTCCACCACCAGCTCTTCCTCCTTTCTGCCCACTTTTTGCAAGTTTGGTTAATATTCTGCAGTCTGATGTCATGCTGTGCATTATGGGAACTATACTACAGTGGGCAGTAGAACACAATGGCTATGCCTGGTCAGAGGCCATGCTGCAAAGGGTATGTCTCCTTATTTAAAATTATGCTTATGCTAAAGGAAAGAATATGCATTTTAGCATTTTAACATGAATTTATAGGTTTGAGTTGTTGCCTTGGTATCTAACACATTCAGAATACTCGAGAAATAAGTGGTGCTTGCTGATATGCAAGGCTAAGGAAACCCTTCCATCTCCAATGCAATTTATGTTTTAAAAGGGAACGGATTACAGAGGTAAATTCCACAATAGAGGGAAGGATTCTACTTTAATTGGTTGAAATAGTTTTTATTGCAGTAGAGAATCAGTTTATCTGAGTTGTTCCATATTAGGTAAAGCACATTGACTTTTTCATGATGTTCCTGTGCTAATTTTCAGCTTAGGCTAAATCACTTCAGAAAGAAAACATCAAAGCACAGAAAATAATTTTCTAACCTGAAAATGTGTTAGTTTTGGGAAACTCGAGTCACCCGTTTGTTCCTCACTATTTATAATGATCTTCAGAAACCTGAAGGGTTGGCGTAGATTTTCTTGTCCATAATGGTCACTTTCTGGGTTCCATGGACATAAGTGGTGAACTGCCATAAAATGGTTATTGATCAGGATTGTTGGTTTAGTGTCCAAACCCAAAATATTAAAAAATACTGATGGCTTTTAAAATAACATTTTGAAATAAAACTCTGACTGAAACTTGATTATTAACTTTTTGACATTGAGTCTTACTGAGTGTAATTTATGATAAGTGCAGTCTGACAAAAATAATAAAATAAATCACAACAAAAACTGAACAATATTGTTACATTTAGGTAATATGAAAAAGCTAGGCTATGGAATAACTATTTCAACAGAATAAGATCTCATTTTTATTTTTATTTTTTTGAAACTGAACTAAAACATGCTCACCAGTTTGTGTACCTCTGTGTTGTTCTTCAAAATGTGATTGATGAGGAACCTATCACTTGTCTCAGAAACAGTGCTTTTAGTTACTGGTGCCATGCAGTTGAACTGCATCTTTTTCAAAGTCAACCACTCTCATCATGTAAGCACCATACAAAGGTTGATGATATCAGACATCTGGAAAAGATGACCCATATCTGACGAGACCTTATTAGACAGATATGATAGACCAAAGAAAAATTGACTTACTTAATAAAAGAAATATAAAAAAACTTCAAGACTCAGCAAATCAGGTTTTACCACTTTTCTGTAGGTATTTTAGGTATGTTAGACTGCATTCCAGTCCTGCTAGAGATTTTCCGGGGATTATCTTTTCCTACATGGGTTTCAGTGTTGATTCCAGGCAATCAGTTATGCGTTTTGTTAAGAGCATCCTGCCAGTTTGTGTGGTGTGATTGATTCAGCATGGCAAGAGTTCATCACCAAGATTTAAGTATTTCATCTTTAAATTTCCATTAAGACTATTGTAGTGCACAATAGGGAAATTTCAATTTTTCAGTTCAAGAAGATTACATCTTTTTACTGACCTAAAAGTTAACATCTTAAAATGTGTTTCTGGAGTGTTAAATTTAGTTTAATAGTTCTAACTTTGTCAGTTAAATTTTGTGTGTATAAAGGATTTGAAGTGTGTCATGCTTCTTTCCAGACACTTGCAATAACATGCAATTGCTAGAGAGAAAGCTAAGACGCACTGACTTCTCACTGACTGGGCAGGACAGCAAACAGAAGGATACAAGTAGTATAAAGTGGTTTTTATCTGTCAAAGTTTCAAGGATTTGTGAACACTGTTACTCCTGTGTAATGTAATAATGACATATATAGAGATAACTTCAAATATATTCTTACTGTGTCATTTTATTATACTAGTTCCTTCTCTCTTAATTAATAACCCAAACTACTGTCCTTGTTCTTGCTGGTTTAATTGCTGATCCTGAGTCGAACCGTGACAACTACATAAAGAGATCATATTAAGTATTTAAGAAAACAACTAAAATTTATCATTTTTTACCTAGGTTTTACATCTACTTGGAATGGCACTACAAGAAGAAAAACAACATCTAGAGAATCTCAGTGAGGAGAATGTTGTAACATTTTCCTTCACTCAGAAAATATCAAGTATGCCTTTCTTTTCAAATGTGTAGCATATTTTAAATAACTGAAAACGCTTGTATATAATATTTTATTCTTCTGAAACACTATTTACCAGAAGAGTGTGTTTGTTTATCTATTAAAATTTTACCAAGTTGACTGTACGTATTTGCTTTACATAGATGTAGATTCTAGGTAGTAGCAATTCTAAAGGTCTTTTCTAGAGGAGAAATCCAGAAGTAGAATCATTGCAAGTAAATGGGATTCATAATATCTTTAACTAGCATCTCAACAAAGAGAGCAGTATATGATGAGATGCTACAACTGCAAAAACTGGGGTGTTCCTGAGTGTTTTTTTTAATCTTGACTCTCCTTTGCATCTTCTGACTAGTGCCTCCAGAGTTGCTAAGACCCCCATTTAAAATAGGTGGGAAACAAAATATTGGAAGTTCTATGTGTCAGGCTCCCAAGGTGATAACAGCCAGGGAGCACATACACTACATTTGTCTTGTAAGAAAATAAAACCAGTGAGCAAGACTTCTAAGAATATTTCCTCTTAACTTTTCAGGATTTAGAGGTAGTCATGAAAATATTTAGGAGGGTGGGAGGAGTGGAATTTCAATATTGTACCTATTTGTTGAACGAATTCTTCAGCTACTGAATATATAGAAGTGTGTGTGTGTTGTTGGGGTTTGTTTTGTTTGTTTTTGTATTAGTATAATCAATGATCTTAATAATTTTTTCTCAGGACCAGGAGAGGCACCAAATAATTCCCCTAGTATACTAGCTATGCTAGAAACACTGCAAAATGCACCTCATCTGGAAGTGCACAAGGACATGATCAGATGGATATTGAAGGTAAATCTGTTTTATATAACTGTTGAAAATCACTGGAAGAAGATTTTTAGAACTTCCTTTATTGATGATGATCTTATTTCCTGGCTTGATTTGGTGTACACCTACTTTTTGCTCTGTTCTGGAATCCAACACTGTGCGTTATCTGGCCAGCATTATTGTATACACAGCTATATTCATGTGTCACAAATAAATTTAGTATGTTGTTTGTTTTTTTTCTTACAGACTTTTAATACTATTAAGAAACTAAGAGAAAACTCTTCTACAAGTCCTGTTGCTGAGACAGAAGGAAATATTATGGAGGAGGTAAAAGTAAGCTGTAACAGATAGCTGTTACCAACAGGTCTGGGTTGTGATTAGCAAAGGATTGTAATTCTAATTGCAGCTCTGAATCAATGTTGGGAAACATCAGTGGTTTCTGAAATTCTTCTCTCAGCTTATAAGTGAAGCCCATTAGTTTGAAAGACCTATTGGGAGAGTCCTTGGACTATTTTACTTTGCTTCATATACTGTAGTTTCCAAATCTTGTGCAAGTTTACTGCTTAGAACTGTTTGTAGTAGTGATCACAGCATTTGATAACTTTGCTCTTTCCATAATTTCAGACTCTTTGGGAAGTTGTTCAAAGAAATGGTATCTATGTATTTTCACCATGTACATCATTACAGATAAGCTGTGCCAATTCATTTAGCTTGACATGACATTTAGATACTACACAAAGATGTTGGAGCATTATAGTGCATTTAGGGATACAGCTGGTCTGGAAGAAGAGCAGTACTAGAGTTCTGTTGCTGTTTATCGTATGAATGGTCAAAGGGAAGAGGAATGCAAAATATAGTTAAAGGTTGAAGGAGAAGTACCCTTCTGAATCTGCAGTTCTACCTTGTATGAGGTAGAGCATGAGCTAAAGAAAAGAGAGCACTAAATAACTTTCTGATAGACTTTTCTTTTGCCTTTTTATGAGATTTTCATTGTTTGGATGTTAGTACAAGTTATGGATTGCAGTTGCTAAAATAAATGGTTGCAATGAGGTATTAGAAATGACTGACTGAACAAGGTAATTTCAGAGCTCACGTGATAAAGACAAAGCTGAGAGGAAGCGAAAAGCTGAGATTGCCAGATTGCGCAGGGAAAAGATCATGGCCCAGATGTCTGAGATGCAACGGCACTTCATTAATGAAAACAAAGAACTCTTTCAGCAGACTTTGGAAGAGCTAGATACTTCCAGCTCTGGAGTACATGAAAACAGGTAAAGGATTCTCATACTCTTTTTTTTCCTTATACTTCAGGTTGTCCTCTTGTTACTGCTTAAGAACGCCCCTTGTTTATTCTTGATTAAAAACTACTTGAAAGTTTTTGAGACTAAAAAAGGAGCAGGATAAGTAACATTTTCTTCCCTGCTACTGTCAAGATGGTGTAATAAGTACTTGTTCCTCCCTTATCTCATCTTCATAGTGCTCAGCATAAACAAGCAATAATTTTTTTTTTGCATCAAATCATCCAGTAAATTGTTAATAATAGTGAGATTATGGTATTAAACATTGTAAATTAGAAATAGTTTATTATGTCTGTTGAGGATCTGAAAGAAAATCTGCTTGTAGCTGGAAATACAAATTGAAGCATGCTAATGACTTTGTGGGAAAGGGAAGAGTGTTTTCAGAATTTATGTCAGGTGCTTAATGTGATGATGTGGAGTTGCAGATATTGTTTCACTGTTAAATTGGAGTGGGTAATACTACTAGGAGGGTATGAATGTTTTCTGGAAAAAATGTCTTGCATAACTATTTCTGGGAATGTAGATATTGTATAAATGCCAAAATTACTTTTGTCAGACTGCATTTATCATAAAACAAGAAAAATCAGTAACTTCATTTAAAGAATGATCTGATTGTTATGCTTTTCAAATAATTTGCTGACTAGTATTCTTTGAATGTTCTAGTCCTGTAATTTCAGATGCAAAGCTCACAGCCTTGGGACCAGAGCAAACTAGAGTAGCTGAACACAGACAGGTTGTTATGTGTATATTGTGTCAGGAGGAGCAAGAGGTTAAAGTGGACAGCAGGGCTATGGTCTTGGCAGCATTTATTCAGCGATCAACTGTGTTGTCTAAAAATAGAAACAAAACTATTCCAGACCCTGGTAAGTATTATGTATTCATAATTGTTTCTAATATTAATTAGAGTCACTGTAGGCATCACAGTTTGTGACAGTAACATTACCTTCTTATGTTAACTGTGTAATTGAAATTAAATTAATTGTAATTGGTGGTAAAACTCCCTTTTTTTTTTTTTAAGTGAGGTAGAAATGTGTTTTCTAACTAATAATGTAAAATTACTGCAGTGCATTATCTGAAGGTCCTGGCAGCCATTTATGACAAATTATTTGGAACTATTAAAAAAAGCTTTCAAAATCGGAAGTGTTTATTCTTAAACTATGTCTGTAACATTACAGAGAGAGGAGGCACAAGATGTACATTTCCTTCCTCTCAGTTGTATAATCTGAAAGGCCTCTTAGTGGTGATAATGTGAAATGGTTGGATTTAGTTAACTTTATGGAACAGATAGCTTTTTGATCAATGGCACCATTATAAGGATCCTTTGGATTCTATTATGTAACACAAAAAACTTCTGTAGCAAATAATTTTGCACTCTCACTCTAAAGGTTCATTTTCTTAGGCTCATTGTTTAAGGATAGTAAACCACCAAAACTGCAGGTAGATGGTAGGAAATTTTACCAGGCCTCAGTGCCTCCGAAAGCTTGGTTTGATTAAGTACACTGCATACATTCCAAACAAAATTACACAATACTAGTAAATGAACTGAACGGTTTATATCATTGGGGATTAGCAATATTTTATGCTTTATCAAATGACATAAGCTTTTGTGCTAAAGTTTAGTAATGATCCAAATGCAGTAATATTTTATCAGCAGCTAAGTATTTTGATAAATGTTTTATCTCAAAGTTGTTTTGTTTTGTTTTAAATACAGAAAAGTATGACCCATTATTCATGCACCCAGATCTGTCATGCGGAACACACACAGGCAGCTGTGGACATATTATGCACGCTCACTGTTGGCAAAGGTAAAATGCTCTATTTAATTTTTTTAGGCCAAATAGCATATCATGCCATCAGTTTGCCTATTGGCACTGATTTTAAGGGCAAAATTAATACAATGTAATTAATTCAAAGCTTCACAGGTCAGCTTTCCTTCCCTTTGATTGTTTTTTATGCGTAATTCCCAGTGATCCAAGTATATCAACAAGAAATCTTATTTTTTCATTTTTTTTTCAGTTCAGTAATAGACATATTCCTGCTGCTTCTTGTGCTCTCTACTGAAGTTTTAAATGACAGTGCATCCCTTGCACTCTCAATTCCTCCATCAAGTTTAGTTTGAGCTGAAAATATCTGTGACCTAGTTCAAACTCATCTTCAACAATGAACTCAAATTCCTCCTTTGTTCTTGGGGTTTTTTAATAAAACCTTTTTCATTTATTTTTGTTCTTTATTTTTTAAGGAGGAAAAATACGCTTAGTGCTATGTGGTGCCAATGTCATGGCAAATGCAATCCATTCAGGCCTCTGGCATTAATTAGGCCCTTGCTTTGGGCCTGTCCATGGCTCCTGAAGTGCCTGGTTTCAAATTCTTTCTTGTGTGTGAAGACCTTTAGGAGGTCTCAGGGATTCTGTGGCTGAAACCCTGGCCAGTTTTCATTTGTGGTCTTTCATATCACTGCTCACTGAAGATGTGGTATTAATCCTCTTGTGTAGCTAATGTACAGTCATGTGTGGTTTTAATACTTTGCCTCTAATATTCTGCTCTTTTCTAAAGATACTTTGATGCTGTCCAAGCAAAAGAGCAACGAAGACAACAAAGATTGCGAGTACACACAAGTTATGATGTAGAAAATGGTGAATTCCTTTGCCCGCTTTGTGAATGTTTAAGCAACACTGTTATTCCTTTGCTTCCTCCACCAAGAGTTTTGTTTAACAGGTCTGTTTGCTTTATAAATAAATGTTAAAAAGTCCTAAAACAAGCTATACCCCCAAAAAAGCCTTCAAAATGTTTATTACCTTTTGCTTTGGTAATCTAAAATGCGTTGCCTTCCTCTGTCTTCTGGTTTATGGGCCTTCCTTGGTTATTGTATAGTATGGAATTTAGTGTTTGAAAGGACAGCAAAATGTCCGACCTATAGGAAGAGAACTAAAGATAGTGAAATATGTGGGTAACAGCAAAATTGCCTGTTGAGAAACAAAACCATGTGGAATGCCTATGAAATACTAATTCTCTATATAGTTTGTTCTTAACTAACATGTATATTCTGTTATATATGTTTTTGGACAGGTTAGACATTTCAGGCCAACCAAATCTAGCTCAGTGGATCAAAACAATATCCCAGCAAATAAAAGCACTGTATTTACTTCGAGATGAAGGCTGTGCAAGTAAGTCTGAAGAAATGCTTATAATTGTATGTGAGAATCATAGAATAATTTAGATCAGAAAAGAGCTTCAAGATCATCCATTCCAACCATTAAACTAACACTGCCAAGGCCACCACTAAACCATATCCCTAAGCAGCAGGACTGTGCATCTTTTAAACACCTCCAGGGATGGTGACTCAACCACTGCCCTGGGCAGCCTGTTCCAGTGCCTGACTGCCCTTTCAGTAAAGAGATTTTTTCTTAATATCCAATCTAAACCTTTCCTGGCACAACTTTTCCCGTGACCCATTACTTCTTACTTGGAAGAGGAGAACAACCCCCACCTTGCTACAACATCCTTTCAGGCAGCTGTAGAGAGCAATAAGGTCTCCCCTCAGTCTCCTTTTCTCCAGGCTAAATGACCGCAGTTCTTGAAAAAGACCCAAGTATTATGGTTCTGCCACAGTGGAGTTGAGAGTTGGTGGCAAAAGTAAAAAAAAATTTTCAGTTTCTGATTATGTGTTCTTGCACCTTTTTATAATATAAAATTTAAATATAGGGGAATAATGGGTGTTTTATTTCTTCTTGTTTTTACAGGCAATTCTGGTAATTCAGAAAAGATGGATCAGCTGCAATTACCAGAAGGATTTAGACCAGATTTCAAACCGAAGTATGTATTTACATCTTAATAAATCGTTAAATCATCATGAAATAATAACATGAAAACAGTATGGATATAATAACATGTGATTTCTGTGCTATAATGTCTCACTAATTGAGGGGAAAACATGAATTTTGCCATAACTAGAAAAGTTTATCCTATTGTTATCATGGTATTGAAGTGCAACGCACAAGTAGTAAATAATGCAGTAGAATTTCAGAGATGGCATGTTGCATGAATGTGGAGAGATGATGCTGCTGTTGTCTAAATTTCAACACCAGGATGGAGCTTTTTTCCCCTATTGCATGTAACTGGATGAAGGACACATCATAGTTCAGCACAATGAGTAAAGCATCAAGAGATGTCGAGTATACTAATATGTAATTTCAGCTACTATAGGGTGTTTGTATTTGAATCTACCTTTTCTTCACTTCACGAGAAAGTAGTTGAAATTGATTACATGGTACGGATGTTTATCTGCCAGCTGCATACAAAAATGAAGGACACCTATCCCACCTTATGACAGGTTTTGCCACGAGTCTCACACAATCTTCTAAACTTAGTCTTAACTATAAGTTGTCTTTGAAGACTGAATGTGCTTAATGCTAAAAAATGAGGTTGTTTCCAGTCAAATAATCAAGAAATAATTGGAACTGTATCTGTCACAGAAAGGAAGTTACAGAATATCAGATCCAAAGAAAGACACTGGAGTTCTCACTTAAATTTTAAAAATCCAAGTGTTGGTTTGTGGTGTAAATGCTTATCATTAAAAGAACTATGCTGCCAGTGGAGAAAAAAATATATTAGTAATATTATCTTCTTTGCTTCAGGAATCCTTATTCCGAGAGTATAAAGGAGATGTTGACAACTTTTGGTACAGCAACATACAAAGTAGGCTTGAAGGTTCATCCAAATGAAGAAGATCCACGTGTACCTATAATGTGCTGGGGAAGCTGTGCTTACACGATACAAACTATAGGTACTAATGTATTAATTTTGCCCCTTTATATGTGAACTTCAGAATTTAGTTAAATTTATGGCTTTGAAATATTTTGGGGTTTTGTTTTTTCCAGAAAGAATTTTAGCTGATGAAGAGAAACCATTATTTGGTCATTTACCTTGTCGACAGGTAAGGATCAAGTAGCAGTTCCTCTCTGAGTCAGTGGAAAAAAGGGAATTATGCTTCTTTAATGCAGAGTATCTAAATTTTAAGTTACTGTTATGTGGTAGTTTTCTTTGTTGGATCCCACTGTCCAGTCAGCCTGTATCTGATTCTTAATCTACGTAAAAATAAATCTAGAAAACCGTTTTTTAAATAAACGCATAGTTTAGTAAGGCCAGGATTTTTCATGGTAACGGTCAAAATAAGAATAGTGAAGGGAACTTGTGTATTTGCATAAACATGAACTTCTTTGTCATATACTTATGACACTCAAACTGCTTCCATAAACTGCAGCTATTCTGAAAAGAATGCCTGAAGTCAGACAATCTTTTTATATTGAGAAACTTAGTTAACTGTGTCAGTGTCTGTTTCTCTTTGCATTTAAAGGATGACTGCCTTACATCATTAACAAGATTTGCGGCAGCCCACTGGACAGTTTCATCTCTTTCGGCTATACAGGGTCACTTTTGTACTCTCTTAGCATGTAAGTTCAGCACCTTTATTCTGTTTTTTGCAAAAATACAAATATAGAAAGATGTTTGCAGAATGTTTGTTAGTCCTGGTTGAAAGAAGATTGTTTTATGAAATGGTGTTAAGTAATCATGGAATCACAGAATTGTCATGGTTGGAAAGGACATCTGAGATCAGAGTCCAACAGTCAGCACAAGAAAAACCCCAACAAAGCAAAGACAACCACACACACACTGCCAAAAACACCCACAAAAAGGCCTCACAACCTCAACCACTAGAGCACGTCCTGAAGTGCCACATTTACATGTTTCTTGAATACCTCAAAGGATGGTGACTCCACAACCTCCTTGGGCAGGCTGTTCCAGTGCCTGACCTTTCTTTCAGTATAGAAATTTTTCCCAGTACCCAATCTGAACCTCCCCTGCTAGAACTTTAGGCCATTTCCTTTGGTCCTGTCATTATTTACCTGGGAGATGAGGCCAACACCCATCTCCCTATAACCTCCTTTCAGGTAGTTGTAGAGGGCAATGAGGTCTCCTCTCATCTTCCTCCACACTAAACATCCCCAGTTCCCTCAGCCGCTCCTTGTATGACTTGTTCTCTAAATAATAGAGCAAGAAGCTGGTATTTTCACATCTGTGCTTATACATATTTCAACATAAAATAGAAAAAAGACATGCATTTCGGTATGAAATTTCAAGATACATTTCAAGAGAAGCATGGATATTTTGCTGTCAAGGAGTTCTGTTGACCTTTCCCAGCGTTTATATTGCTGCTTTTAGAAAGGAACCTAGAGCAAAGGTGAAGGAAGTATGGTGTCCTTCCCAAAACAAAAGCGATAACGCTGGAACTTTAAAGAGGAGGAAATAAAGATTGATACAGAATTGAAAAGATTTGAAATAGAGAGTAGCAAAAGTCTGTAATGTATCTGCAAACTTTTATCTGCCTTTGAAAAGTAGGATCTGTGATAAGACAAGACTTATTACGCCATGTTAGTTGAGAATTTTAATGAGAACAACCACAATGTTTCAAGCTTGTAGCATTTGGAAATAGAGGTAAAAAGTCTAGAGTTCAGCCTGATTCATTGATTACGCTTGAGAGGACTATTCTGAAAAGGTGTTATAAGACAGGACAATTTAACATTTGCAGTCAGTAGAGCAGGGAAACTTTAAAAAGACATTAAGATACTAAAATGACTAGTAGAATCGATACCACCTACTTCAGCAAACAGTTGACAGCCTTATGGGGTTGGAACGTAATTTACATAAGTTTGTAGCAATAATAATTGAGCCATTTTCTGTGTGAAGCAGAAGACAAGATGTTGCTAGATATTTGGGACTTTGCAAGTATATGGTGTTCTGCATGGTTTGGGTTTCCTTGAAAACTTGAACCAATGTTTCTTAAAAGCTCTTCATCCCTCCAGCTTTCAGAAGCAATGAGGGATCCTTGTATTTTTATGAAGGAAAAGTGTTTGTTACTTTATTTTTCAAGGCTAGGAATAAGGAAAAACATTTGATCTGTCAGTATTCTATGAACTAGTTATACATGAAGATAACTTAATGAAAATAAGTTTGGTTTTAGAAGTTCCTTGCTCTGGTCACGTTTTAGATAGAAGAATTTTTTAGACTTTTAGGTTGAGTTCTGTGTCTATACATTTACAAAAGTAAAAGCATTTGAAGTCTTGAGTGGTGACTACATGTTTGCTGATAGAAATAGCTTAAAAATGTCACAGATCTCCAGCTGTTGATTTTCTCACCAGCATGCCAGCAATCTTCAACTGAAATATTTTTAAATTATTATGACGAGACTGTATTTTACTGTAGTAGTTTTTTTAAACTTGGCAGCTTAATGCTTATAATAGCTACATTGTAAAATGATTCTCATACCTGCAGCTTAAACTTTTGTATTGTAAATCACATTTTACTGCTTGAAGAGAAGTTTGCAGCTGTTTCTTGATGTTTTAAATACATTGTAACATTCTCAAGACATTTTAGTTATGTTAGCTTTTAGATGAAGTTTACTCCTTTGCTTGGAATTTAGGAACTGTGGGAATTCTGTGGACATCTGGAGTGCTTTGGTTAACTCTTTGTGGTTACTGTGAATGTGAATACTAAGGAGATGGAGAGACCAATACCTGTTCTTTCTTACTGAGAGATAAAATAATTAATTCACGAGACTCATTAGCAATGCAATTTTGAGTCTGTAAGACAAACGACTTGTGTGAAAGAAATGTAGGGAAGCTTGTAAAGCTAAGAAAATTGTAGAATTTTCCTTTGAACAGCTGACCAACAAACAATTAGTGTTTCCATTTAGTGACTAGTGCTTGAGCTTATTTCTGTGTCAGAGCTTGAGATACTACCTTCATTTATCTCATGCTGGAAACTAAGTAATGAAAGAAGGTTCCTATGGAAGTTAGTGAATGGCAGCACTTGCTTTTTTATAGTACCTTTGGGGTTTTATTTCAGTACAGTATAGTCAGGTAGGCAAGTGTCTTTTCATGTTGAACAGCTCTTGAAATTACATCTTTCTGGCCAGAACTGGTACATTCATATTTTAAGCATATAAACCAAGGAGATGGCTCTCATTTTGTAACTGAAGTACACTAAAATATTTTCATAGATAAATGCTCAATAAATTTATTTTTTTCTCTAAAATACTCAGCACTGGTGCCTAATGAAAAAAATGGAAATCTTCCTTGCATACTTGATATTGACATGTTCCATTTATTGGTAAGTATTCCATAATATATGCATTAATAATGTTTTGATCAAATAGCCACTGATCCAATAGTTCTGTTGGAAAATTTACTCTGGGTTAGGAACCTTTCAAAATTTTCATTTTTTTAGTGTTTTTTCACTGCTTGGTGAATTTAAATTGCAACTGTTTTTATCTGTAAGTATAAAAGAGGTAACATGAGGCAGAATGTATAGTCTTTGGATGTTAAAAAAAAAAACAAAACAAAGAACCCCAAAACCAACTCCCCCACAACAAACCACAAACAAAACAGCAATCGCCCCCCACCCTGAACTAAACAGCCCCCCAAACCCCCTGATAATCACTGTTCCCTACAGTAATAGCTGTCTAACTAGCTTCTAAATTAGTGTTGTAATGTATGCTACCTTCAAAGAATTTAGTTGCAGCATGCACAGAGAAAATGGCAAGACTCAAAAAGAAAAGGAGTATTCCAGCTTTCTTGTTTTCTTTTACAGGTAAGCTTGGTGCTCTCTTCCCCTGCCATACATTGTCAGGATTTTTCAGGGGTTAGTCTTGGCACTGGAGATCTTCACCTGTTTCATCTTGTTACTATGGCACACATAATACAAATTTTACTTACCTCATCAACAGGTAATGCCTCTTTCTTTTGACTTTTATTGAAATGATTCTTCAAATCTGTACTTGAAAAACACTTAGGGTAACTAGTGGTAAATGTATGCAGTTAACATTGGCAAAATAAAATTGCTGGTGCTCTCTGTCGCGAGCCGGTACCAGAGGGCTAC
>NW_009951964.1:23447-29536 GCF_000747805.2 Chaetura pelagica | reverse complement strand
GAAATAGCAAAGCCCTGGTCTCATACAAAATTCTCATAAGAAAACAGGTTCTGTCATATGTATCCGTAAATGTAATCATATGGTACATAAATAGAATTGTTTTTTAAATAGGCTAGATGCCAAAGTATTCAGTCATCAACAGCTCTTCAAGAGAAAAGGCTGATTGAAAAGGAAAGTCAGTCAGCAGCAATTTAGCATGAGGACTAATAATCAGCACTTCAGTTTCATTCCCGTTTAGTTAAAGGAAGTCATTTGACATAGATATCACTAGGATGGATACAACAGAAACACTGATGTTTTGCAGACCTCACAGAAACAGGAAAATAAAGAAGAAAAATATATATAAATATTAGAAATATTACAATGTTGTGATACAAGATTTTGTCCATATAACTGCTGAAATACAAGAAATAGCACAATGAGGAAAAAAAAAAACAGCACTATTTCCAAAATTTGCAGAAAATATTGAAAAAGATATTGTGGTGATGCAGAAACGTAACAATATCTGCATATTCAAGAAATTGATATTAAAAGCTTTGTGTGTGTAAGGCAGATTCTAGTGAAGATTCATTTACTTGAATAAGGTAATCAACAGCTCCTAGTAGCAATTTTGAAGGTTCATCTGCCTTCATTTATATTTCTTTATCTGATTTATCATCTGCAGAGCTAAATTAGGAGCAAGATAAAACAGAAGTGCTGTGGTGAGTAACAGTTTCTGGTAAATTCTGCTTACAGGAGCACTGATTGAGCTCTGTTCAAGAAATCCATTGGAAGGCTCTGGTTCACACTGATTCCATGAAGGCCGTTGGAGCAGCTTTCAGTATTCTTCTTCAGTAGATGTTGAGACACTGCACATTTTCTGGTATGGTTCAGATCTAAACGCAGATCAGATGTTACGTTCTAGGGTGAGATATTAGTGGGAACTGACTCTTGAGTTTCTTAGCACAAGGAATTTGAGGGGTGATTTCCATCACCAAAAGCATTGGTTCTTCCATCTGAAAGTCCTGAAAGTGAAGAGGAGACTTCCTTCTGTTTGCTAGAGAGGAAGAAATTGTCACCCGGTCTTTAAAAATTAGATGTATGTGTTCTGAAGATTAATCTGGCCCTCAAATTTGGAGGAAAAGACGTTTCAAGGTGTGGAGTTTAAAATAAAATAAATGGATTTTTTTTTTTTTTTTCTTACATTTCATGGTAAGAAGGCTACAAATCTTCCATAAATTGTTCTTTCTTTCCTGCATGAGGCAATACTAGTTGTGAAAAAAGACTATTCTGTGCTTAGATGAAGAGCCTTTTCCATTGACTCTGAAGTACTGGAAGAATTTCCTTGTTCTTAGTATTTTCCTGTGCTTATTTGCATTAAATGTTACTGCATTACAGTAATAAGGGATCTTAATTTTATACATTTTTCTTAGAAAGGACATTATCCTCCTTGTAGCATATGGGGTTAAGTATCAAATTATGTCAGTAAGAGGCATTTATAGCTAGCAAGCTAGTTATTTGTTCTGGTTCCTCATCATTGTATCTGACTGCTTCACAGTAGTCTTTTAGCAGTAAAGAAAAAAAACAACAGACTTGTTTCATCAAGATGCTCATGTAAATATCTGGTATTTTAGGAATAAGCACTCTGCAAAGTTCTATTTAATGGGAACATCCATAAGAAGGGAGAAGTTTTTTTGCTTAGTAATCACCCATTCCTACTGTTCTGAGATTAGCAGAACAATTTTAAATATATTGCTCCCAGGTGGCAAGAGCTTTTAAAATACAATACTATACTCATTAAGGAGACTAGTAATTCCTGATGTGCTTGAGTATTTAAATTGATATTCATACATGTCATGTAAAAGGGGAAAGGTTTACAAGGTGGCTGGGGGTGCAATGTTTGCCTGTCTCAGGGTCCCAAAAAGACTTTCAGTGAGACAGCAAAGTTGCTGATTCAAAAGGACTTTCACTGAAGCAGTTAAAAAATAATGTTTCCCTGTCTCAGAGTCCCAAAAAAGGACTTTCATAAAGAGAGTTTAAAAGCAAAGTTAAGATAATTTATTGATGCCACAGCTATAAGAAATTCTAGATTGTTGCTGATAAATTTACTAGCTACATAGATTTGAGGTTAAGACAGAAAAGACAAAATAATTTTTTTGACAATTGGAGAAACAAATCTTACCAAAAGGCATCCCTGTCTTGGGGGAGGAGAAAGGGTTCAGGCCAGTTGCCTTGATAGTTGTTGTGCTCTTTCTCTGAAAAACAGAGAATTCTGAAACTAATTTATACTTATTGATGAGAGGGGACTAGGTCATAAATAATTTTCTGATTGGTAACTTCTCAGGCTCAAATTACTTATTTATTAAGAGAGGGGAAGGGAAAAGGACCAGTGTCTGCTCTTGATGTAAATTTCTCAGGTGTCACTGTGGCCATTTTTTCGGCTTATTGCTAATACACCAGGCCACAGAATTTTCATCCTGTTCTTGAAGTTGTGCCAATTCTGGTCATCAAGTCTGCAGTCAAGATGCCCAGCCTAGCACCAGAATTTTCTCTTGGATACCTTGTCTAAGACAATGTTTTATTCACAGAATCACAGAATGTTAGGGGTTGGAAGGGATCTCCGAAGATCACTGAGTCCAACACCCCTGCCAGAGCAGGACCAAAACCTAGGGCAAGTCACTCAGAAAGGCAACCAGACCAGTCTTGAAAGACTCCAGAGATGGAGAAACCACAACCTCTCTGGAAACCCTGTTCCAGTGCTCTGTAATCCCCCCAGGAAAGAAGTTCTTCCTCATGTTGAGGTGGAACTTCCTGTGCTCAAGTTTGAATCCATTGCTCCTTGTCTGATCACAGGGCACAAGTGAAAAGAGGTTGTCCCTACCTTCTTGATGCCCAGTCCTCATGTATTTATAGACATTTAATAAAATTTCCCCCCCCCCCCTCAGCCTTTCTTCATAAGACAGGTGTTACAGTCCCTTAATCATCCTTGCAGCCTCCATTGGACTCTCTCAAGTAGATCTCTGTCCCTATTCCTTCTGCCCCAACTCTTTATCTGATGTAAGAGTAAGCACAGTGATTTAGCCTGCTGTCTTGTGCAAGACAGTCCCTCTGTAGGGGGCAGGCAGACTGGCAGGACTGCATTTCTTTTGTTAAATTTAACAAAAGGAATCTGTCCTGTTTTCCCACAGTAGAGCACAATTTTTATTTTTATTTTTTTTAATGATAGAATAATCGCAGAATGGTTAAGGTTGGAAGGGACTTTCAAGATCATCAGGTTCTAAGTTTCCTGCTATAAGCAGGGACACTTCCAACCAGACCAGGCTGCACAAGCCTCATCCAACCTGGCCTTGAACACCTCCAGGGATGGGGCTTCCACAGCCTCCCTGGGCAACTTATTCCAGCACAAGATCAAACAAAGAACTTTCAAAGCAAATTGAACTATATTTATAATTGTGCATAAGTTTTGTCTTAGAGCAAATATAATTTATGCTAGTCATTGATAGCTCTTATCATGTGTCTGAATCTTACTAGAAGTTATGGGAAATAAGGCTCTATAGTTTGATTTTTTTTCTGCTTTTGTGAATCCTGGCTATGCACTGTGACAAAAATGTCCATTATTTTATAAGCAACCCACAAGTTCAGAATGGTATTTGACTCCTGAATAAATGAAATCATCAAAGTATTATAAAATTTCCAATTAAGAAGATTAACATATTTCTTACAAAGTTTTGATAAAAACCTATCAGTTTCATTACCTCTACTAAATATCTTGACCTCAACAAAACCTTGACAGAATTACAGTCTGAGTTCCACTGAAAGGTTGCCCATTTTCTTGTTGAGATATTGAAGTGGTTGGGTTTTAAATAGTTTCTACAAACTTAGATCCAGGAACTGACACCTTCCAAGTCTACATTTTCAGAGGGCCTCTTTTCCTGTCTTTGCCAGAAGGATGTTTTCTATGCCTGGCAATTCTGGAAGTTTTGGAGACATGGCACATGCCATAGTCCCTGTTTTTCCACTTATTCAGTTCAGTAATGTTTATTGTCCTGGTATCCCCAAATGGCCATGGGACCAAGAGTCTGTAAACTTTGGAACTAAACTCATATGTCATCTTGATAACTATAAAGCAATTTGTAAAATGTGAAAACAATTGTCGTTCCTCATAATTTCCACAGTAAGCATTGCAAGAATCTTAAATTAATTTATTTAATTAAGAAGTTACTGTGCTGCTGGGAAAGAACAACTTGTGAATTTCCACAGTTTCTGAAACCTTTTTATGTTTGCAGTTGCAGATTTTCAAGTGTTTTGTAATTAGAATAAAAGAAAAAAATATAAAATATTAAAAGGAAAAAAAATAAATTTGAAATCTTGAGGGAATTTTTTTGTGGTCTGCAATGACCTGCTTTCTTATTTGATTTTTTCTCTCTATGAATAAGCTGGTGATTAACAATTTTCTTGACTCTCTGAAACTCTCTTTTCTCTCCTGATCTTCCTTTAATATGATATAATTTTGTAACTATTTGGGAGACAAACAAAACACACAATTTTCTGTCTTCTTTGTTAATTGCTTCACCTTTGTATTGCTTTCAGTCCTTCCTTAACAACAGGAAAAAGAGCAAAATTATTTGTAAATCTACATGGCTTAGTTGTTGGGCTACTAATGACTGGAAAAGATAAATTAGGCAAGATCAAATCAGGCTGGTGTTTAGCAAGTTAGAATCCAAGAAATAAAATAGCAATAGTGAGAGGATAATTCCAGAGCACTACTGCCTTGTAACAGGCTTGAATTATTATACTCTTCCTTTTTAGACTGTCTCTCCAGATCACACATGATGTCTTAGGTACTGAAGCACCAACCCTGTGTGATTGAAATTTTTATGGAGCTAAATGAGTTATTAGTAGCTGGAACAGACTATTCCCTGACTATTGCCTGTTCCATCAGGGTTTACTTGCCCTTGGTTTTTAGGAGGTTTTGGGATTTTATTGGTGTTTTTTGTTTTGTTGTTTGTTTGGTTTGGTTTGCTTCATTTTTTTTGTGTGTTTTTTGTATTTTTTGTTTGTTTTTGTTGTTGTTAGGGTTTTTTGTTGTTTTTTTTTTCTTGATGTCATGAAAATAACAAAAACAACAGCATGAGTAAATAAATCCACATATTAATAGGCTTTTTTCAGTTTGACACAATTGTACAGCCTACAACTCTTTGAACAGGTGACTAAGGTGTACATAGGCTTATTTTCCAAATAGGAACATCCATAGCTCTTCATTTCAGTGCTTTTGTTATTTTTTTAATAAATTGACTATATATTGTGGTTGTCTATGTAATATGGGTGCAAATTGGAGCATAAGAGGTTCAAGGTGAATATCCGAAAAAAAAATAAATTACTGTAAGAGTGACAGAGCAGTAGAACAGGATGTCCAGGGAGGTTGTGGAGTCTCCTTCACTGGAGACATTCAAAACCCACCTGGATACGTTCCTATGTGATGTACTCTAGGTGACTCTGCTCTGGCAGGGGGGGTTGGACTAGATGATCTTTCGAGGTCCCTTCCAACCCCTAGGATTCTATGATTCTATGATAATTCAGGGTGCAATTCATATTATGAAATTTAAACATCTACTATGTATGCTAATCCTTCTACACTCCCTTTAAAGTCAAAGAAGGCAATACATGTATATGACTACAGGAAGCCAGTCACTCTCAGCATGCAGATGTCCCACGTGTAGATGTCTGTAATGTTGATGCTTAAATATCCACAAGATAAATCTCAGCCTGGCTTCCTGTGGTAGGAAGAAGATTTACAAAATTAAGTGCAAACAGCATGTACCTGAACATAGACATGAAAATGGGCCCCAAAGTTGGCTTATCTAGGTATTTACATATATTCACTTTGAGATTCCGACCTCTGGCTTTTCCCTTAATACATATCCTAAGTAATCCACAGTAATAATGATAAAATTTTATCTTCCTGAATATCTTCAATATAATGTAATCTTCTTTAACATGGTTCAAGCATATGAATCTTTTCCTTCCAAGAACCAAGACGTTGTTCATTTATATATTCAAAGGAATTTCTACTGGCCTATAATTTTTTTTTTAAATATATATATTATATA
>NW_009951964.1:0-23421 GCF_000747805.2 Chaetura pelagica | reverse complement strand
TATGGTGGTAATCCTGAGGCAATGTTTACATTATTATCCTCCAATTGATAAGGCAAGTCTGAATGTGTCGCCTTCTTTTCCTTACTTATTAGGAAGTTTGATACCATAAGCTTATTGCATAGTCTTCAGCACTTAGTAATTTCTGAGCTGAAAAGTAAAGTATCATTAAAGATCTGGAAATATGCACTTCACTTGCTGGTTAGTACAAGATCCAGCAGCGCTCCTCTTCTAGTCGGCTTGTCCACCATTTGCATTAAGAAGTTATCATCAATGCATTGGAGGAACCTCCTAGACTGTGAAAGGCTGGCTGTGTGAGTAAGCAAATTTTCATTGATTTAGTCAATAATAGTAGATCAGTTGAAAGCCTTTGAAGATATTTGTCTGCCAGGATGTCAATAATAACGATGCTTACTGTTCTTAAATAAATGTTCTGTGGTTTGACCAGTCTTAGAGTCAAACCTCACATAAACCCTACAATAAGTATTTTAAGGTACGCTGTGTTGTAAAAACAAGGCAGTCTTTTTAATAGTATGGAAAAGAATATAATTACCATTACTTTGATTTCAAAGTAGAGATTTGAGAAATGTGTTCCCTGTTTTCCTCATTGAGACTGGCATTAATTTCAAAACTTACGCTCCCTCCTAGTTCTCCCTCCTAACCTCTCACCTGCTCCAGATGCTGAGAAGCCTGAGATCTAAATTGTAGTTAAGGAAAGAATGTCTGTTTCTTCATGTGTTATAAGCATTGGTATTTTTCTCTTTATATGCTGTGAACATTCCAGCTTTTTATTGTATAAACAAGGAGGTAACGAGCACTAAAAAATGTAGTCATATCCACACCACGGCAAGACAGACTTAAGCAAATGTCATAAAGAATTCCATCACATTCATTTTGGAGCTTACAAGCATCATAAGAATTTGCGGTCAGAGAAATAAAAAAGTTTACCTCTCTACTTATTTTCAGTATAATTTTGATTCTTCTGGCTCAGGTAAAACTTTTCCTTTCAAGACTGAGCCACCTTTGTTTACTAGACATGAATTAGGGAATAACTAGAATTTAATTGTTTTATTCATCCATCTTTTTCAGGAAATCACATTTAACAAAAAAAAACAGAAACAAAAACAAAAACAAAACAACAAAAAACACCAAAACCCAAAAGAGGCAGGGTTAAAAGTTTCTGAGAGGCTATCTGTGAAGGTTACACCATTTCTGACTAACCATTCTGTAATGTTCTAAGGTCTGTTTTCTTAGGTATGAGACCTTGTACTGATTGAAGAACTGTTCAGTGAGACAAAGCTGACAGGGAAACCTAATATATTTCACTAGGTCATACCCAGAAAAAAATAAAATGAGTATTCAAATAGGGAAGTCCCTCTTTAGGTTTCCAATGCAGGCAGTGACTTTTGAAGCTGTATATTAAGTTGTTTATCCGTATGCACAGTCACTGTATTATTCTAAAGTCTGTTCAGTTTCCTTGGCCATGCTGCAGCTGTGTGTACATATTTGTTCAGTTTCCTTTCTTCTCTTTAGTAGGACCTTTATAGGTTCTCTAGGGTTTTGTTGTCCTCTTTTGTTGTTACTATATATCTTGCATTAGAGATTTCTTCACTTCAAATACCATGTAATGCAGAGAGGATGTTGAGCTTTCAGGGAGGATTGTGATGCTAATTTAGTCATGTTGGGGAATATATATTTCTTGACTTTAGACATTTATGATTCTTCTCATCCTATGGTTGATGCACAAACTGGACCAGTGATGCACACCCTCACAATTTCGATTCCTCTCCACTAACTGCAAAGTGATTGCAAAACTGGGTGCCTCAAACTGAAAAGCTTAGGGTAGAATACAGCTCCAGATACTAAATGTAGATGTCTGAATGTAAGTTTGGTTGTCTGCATGCAAAACAACCAATGGAATTGCCTTAGGGTGTCCAGGAAATCTGCACAAAGTTGTCATGCCTGTGAAGAAGGGAGATGTAGACTTTGTAGAGTGGCAGCTGCATGTCCAATGGGAGCCCCTAGGGCTGCCTGAGTAGCATCAGATATGTGCATTTAGGCAACCTCTTTGAGTGCTCAGTCTACAGGAGGTATCTGTGCTGAAAATCACATCCCAAACATATGGGTCTAGTACCTTCGAGACTCGTCTTGATTGTGTACCATTCAAATAGACAGATCTTCTGTAATTGCTCTGCCAGCTCCTAGTGTATGACTGATACCCAACAGCATTATAAGCCCTCTTATGTGTATGTAACTAAGCCTCATGTTGAACTATCATTAAATTTAGATGTTTTAATCTTAAACTGAATTCCACCCCTAAAAATAGGTGAGATTAGTATTACTTTCTAGTCTGTTGCACCATCATTCCACTCTTCTGTAAAATGGATGTAATGATACCAAGCACTCTGACATCAGGATGGTTTCTTAAATATGTTATAAGGTTGTTATAAATCCATTAAAATAATTTCATGAAATCCATGCATGAAAGCAGTTCCTGCTAGCTGAGGAGCCAGTCCAGTAGTTGTAAAGTGCTTTGAAACTCTTCAGTAATGAGCACTATCAAACTGCAAAGTAATATCTTCTAACAGATTTTTCTTAATTAGCAACTAAAGCTGTGGAGTTAGATCTTTCCCCAAACAAAATTTCATGCAAAGTTAAACATTTTAACTGACTTTGCCACTTAAACATAAATTATGCTCTGTTCTCTCAGGCAAGGAAAAGTCCCTAGTCCTTTAGGACTATATTGCACAGGCAGGGTAAAAAAAAAAACAAAACAACAACAAAAAAACCAAAGCACTAAAAAGAAAATCACATTTAACGTTGGCATTTAGCTGTCAAAATGCGTCCTGCTGATTGTGCCACCAGTCAACAGAATGCATGTTTCAAGCATATCATGCATGAGAAGGAAAAACTGAACTAGGTCACAGACCTACAGCACAAGCTTGTTTCTTCTGGAAGCTGATGAGTGCCATTTAACCATGGCTCAGTTAATGACTTCTGTCATTGTGCAAATCAAGGAGGCCTCTACATGGTTCATTTTATTTATTTTCCCTTTTAAACATGAGCAAGTATAATGGTATTCTTTAATTAAACCAATTGTAATTATATTTGGTATGCTTAAATACAATATTTTTGTCCTATGAATTGCAGCCTCAGAAACATAAATAATAGTTAATAACATAACAAACATCATGTTAATTCATATTGTCCTTTTAACAGCCTTCCAATGAAGGTTATTTTATTCACGAATGCTGCTGAAGACCTTCTAAATGTGAGGTCCTTCCAATCAGCAGTGAACTTCTATTTCTAATAGGGAAATAACTGGTGGCAATAATAATCCAAAGACAAATTATACCTGCCAAGAGGGAATTTATTTCTGAGCAAGGGGTAAGGCATGGTATATATGTAATACTACCTATATAATAAAAAACAAGACTTAGCCTAAAATTATATGGAAACCCAAATAGCTGAAACAGCACAGAAAGATCTTAAGTCTAAATTACTTTCCTAAAATATTCAGAAAATACAAAATAATATAATAGAATTACAGAACGGTTTGGGTTGAAAGGAACATCAAAGTTCATCTAGTTCCAACCTTTCTGCCATGGGCAGGGACATCTTCCACTAGACCAGGTTTCTCAAATATCAATCCAGTCTCTCCTTAAACACTTCTAAGGATGGGGCATCTAAAACGCCTCTGGGCAACCTGTTCCAGTGTGTCACCAGCCTCACAGCAAGAAAATTCTTTCTACTGTGCAATCTAAATGTCCCCTCTTACAGTTTGAAACTGATCTCCCTCATCCTGTCACTACACACCCTTTTAAGAAGTCCCTCCCCAGCTTTCATGTATCCTTTTCACGTACTGGAAGGCTACTCTAAGGTCTCCCTGGAGTCTTCTCTTCTCCAGCCTATTCCCTTAGGAGAAGTACCCCAGCCCCCTCATTATCTTCGTGGAGCTCCTTTAGACTTGCACCAGGAGCTCCAAGCACATCTTGTGTTGAAGGCTCCAGAACTGGACACAGCATTCCAGGTGGAGACTCATGAGAACAGAGTGGAGGGGGAGAATCACCTCCTTTGCTGCTGGTCATGCTTCTTTTGATGCAGTCCAGGACATGATTGGTTTCTGGGCTTCAAACACACATTGTCGGTTCATGTTGAGCTTCTCATCAACCAACAACCCCAAGTCCTCCTCAGGACTGTTCTCAAACCATTCTCTGCCCAGCCTGTAACTGTGCTTGGGATTTCCCTGACCCAGGTGCAGCACCTTGTACTTGGCCTTGTTGAACTTTATGGCCGTGTTGAACTTCATATCTTGCTACATTATTTTAAAGCAAATGTGAGTGTGAGCATCTTCACCAAAAGTCATGAAGCATCAGATGTGATATTTTCCTTCTTCACTTTCTCTTAAAACCTTTGTATTATATTTTTAAGCAAGCTGGGCATTCCTTGATGGAAGTAACTGGGTTTTTTTTACTGTAGTCTTGCAAATCCTGCCCAACCCTGCTGATGTTAACTCTTAGAGTAATATTAAAACATCCAACAAAATATTCTGTTTTCTTATTTATTATCAAAACATGAAAGTCTGTATATTATTTTTCTCTCCACTGAAATTGAGTTTTGAATTAAGTATATCTGTTGGGATGTTGGATGGAAAGCAAATAAAATAACTTATGTTTAATGAATATGTATTTTCCTATTTTTTAGAGGAAAGAAATAACTGACACAATGTCAAATGATTAAAATTGACTGAACTAATCCAGGCAACTACTTCTCACACTTCTCAGGATCTCACTGTCCTCTGCAGTGACACAATCCTTAGCTGTGAACAACAATAACCTTCAAGTTTTCTTCCAAAGAAATCTATGACAGTTGACTTGTTTTTTCTTGTAATGGACAACTTTTTCACTTTAACCTTCATAAATTTACTGTGATATTGCAATTGATCTTGCCATGTAAAATAAAAATTAAAAAAAAACAACAAACCACAGAGAATCCTCCGTCCAAATAAAACCCCAACCCCCGACAAGTTCATATTGCCCACTCTTTTCCATCTATTGTTTGTATATCATGTTACGTGTGTTACTGGATTTAGCAGGTTTTACAGTCATCTGTATATCTGATTTCCGCTAATCTGGAGATATGTTAGTCATCCTGTTGTTCATGGGCCACTGCTCTCTGCTAACCCCCTAAAAGTAGAATCTCCAAAGAACATAGTATATTTCCAAACCTGAAAGCTTTGTGAAGTTTGCCTTAGCAAGGCCACAAGATACAGACAGAAAGACAGAATCATCAGAGAGAACGTTAAGAATTCTATATATATTTGCTTCAGTTCAGCACTTTCAAGTATACTGGGTGTATAGGGGGGGAGTATTTTTTTTTTCCCTGAAATTTTAGGTGTTTTTAAAATTAAACAGTTTGAGATACACTGCATGTGAACTCTTCAATACATGTTACCTAAAGTGTGTTTCTTAGATTAAAATAGTAACCACATTGAAATAGAGAGAAAAGACTTCATCAACAATCTTATGGTGTATTAACTTGGTTTGAGCTTTTACTTTAAGTATTTCAATAACATCAGATAATTGTGTCAAGTACTTTCAGTAACACACTCATGCCAAATGCCATTTTCTGTTATAACATCATATCTGCTAAAACATGTAAGACATAAAAATCAGCAACTCTTTTGAAAACATGCTGTACAATCTGAATTCTGCAGTGAACAAATTTTAAAGGATGAATGTTATATTCAACTGGGACATGATGAGTTTTTCAATTACAACTACCATGACTCCAGTGGTTGACAATTCACCTCCTCTGGTTTGACCTCTCCCAGGACTCCAAATTATTAGGGTCTGTAGAAGCATTCTGGGGAAGGACTGCTGCATGTTTACCCTATTCCAACTTTTCACCACTTTTTCATTTTTCATTATTGTTTGCAGCAGGGTACTGGACTAAGCAGATTTGTGACCTTATCAAGGTACTCCATTTATGGAGAATCAAAAGACCATTTCATTTCCCTGAAGTGAGATTAATTTTCAAATTGTTTAAAGGATATTATTAACTGGTAGCACCATGGCACCACATATCCTATGATTCTGTAGTTCTCAACACTAACTAAATGCAACATCTTCTGACACGACTGTGGACAGTTCCTCTGGTCACTCCTGGAAAAGAATATTGCTACCTAGAGTTAGATTCTCAGCCTGCAAATTATCATGGATCAGTTGGAAACAAGTGCACCTAAAGTAATTTATACCTACTGAGGATGTGGTCTCTGGAGAGTGATTAAAAAATAAATGTAGAAAGCTTTACTGATGTCTCACATCTAATTTAGATTCTCATTTAGGCCTTCTTGGCCAAGTAATTTTGCATTGTTTCTTCCCTGAAATTAATGGATTTATGCAAACAGGGAGACTGAACTTCCCTAATTTTGGACAAGAGTTTCTTATTTTCCAAGGAACAAAACAAGCTCCTCATAATTCAAGCAACACTGGAATACCTTTCAGTTTATGGTAAATTCCAGGATGGACCAAGTAAGCTGGTGATCAAGTCACAACTGGTTCTTGTTCAGATTTAACTTTAGTGCAGACCATTTACTCTGCTTTCCTGTTTCATGCTGCAAGTGAGATGTTTCAGATAGGGAAAGCTTCCGATTTGGCGCCATCACCAACAAGAAGACTTTGCCAGTGATTTAGTTCTAATTCTGAGAATGAAATAAAGGATGTCAAAAGCCAGTTGCCTCTGCCTAACACTGTTAGTGTTCTCTTGTGGTATTTGTTAGTGTTTTTTGTTGAGACATGAGTATTTTTTTCATTCACTGAACAGAAGATCCATAAAGATAGTCTTAAGTGTATGAAACAAGCCTGCAAAAGCAAAGTCAGACACCAACACTGGCCAGCAAAGGACGGGACATATTGGATGCCAGTGAGACGTTATGTAAATGTTTTGAGGTTTCTTAGAAGTTCAAGGTGAGATGCAATAGAGAGTATATTTGAATGGAATGGCATTTATACAGGGTTTAAAAACTTTTAAATCTAGAGAGAAAGCATTTGTTCTCAAAGATTTGACAGCATGTTATTTGACATTCTGGATTCAATTGCAGCTGATGAGCTGATGAGATGTTCTGATGCTTTTCTTTTAGAGTCTTTCTTCTGTTGTTGATAAATAACATAAGTCATTTTGGATTTTTCAAATAATGTCAAATAATTCGGGAAATCTGGAAAGATCATCTCTCCATCTGATTTTCCAATGCATACATATTTCATGAGCTTTTTACACTATTCACTCCAATTTCAGTATCATGTCTCAAATGTGAATGCTACCAGATCTTAGAAAACCTCCTAAGGAGCCCCTGAAGGGGTCAGGGAAGTAATGAAAGTTCTCTGGATTTCTTTCATCCCACTGTGTGGCTCTTTCAGCTGTGTTGGTGGGGTAAAAAAAAACAACACCAAAAACAAAAAACAAACAACAAAAAGATAAAATATTGTGAGAAATCACTAAGGAATGTAAGGAATGCATATCAACTATTTTAATAAGAATATGATTAAAACTCAAGAAGAAGGTTTCAAAGCAAATGAAGTTATTTGGCAGATGGAGAATAATTAAATCTTGCAGCAGGATGTTGAGAAAACCAGGAACATATATAGGTTCCAGGTGAATTGGAAAATTCATGGAAGATAGGTCCAGTGGGGACTATTAAATATGACAATCCAAGAGCAAACTGTAACAGAAATCACAGAATCACAGAATCAGATAATTATTGATCCTGGAGAAGACCTTTGAGATCATCAAGTCCATCCTAAGACCAACATCCGCATATCGGCTAGACCATGGCACTAAGTACCACATCCAGTCTTTCCTTAAACACCTCCAGTGGTGGTGACTTCACCACTTCCCTGGAAAGTCCATTCCAATGTCTATTCACCCTTTCCATGAGGAAGTGCTTCCTAATATCCAACCTAAACCTCCCCTGGTGCAGTTTCAGGCCAGGCCCTCTCATCCTGTCACTGGTTGCCTGGGACAAGAGCCCAACCCCACCTGACTCCAACCTCCCTTCAGGTATTTGAAGAGAGTGATAAGGTCCCTCCTGAGTCTCCTCTCGTCTAGGCTAAACAAGCCCAGCTCCCTCAGCCTTTCCTTATAAGATTTTCCCTCTAGTCCTTTCACTAGCCTTGTTGCTTTCCTCTGGACCTGCTCCAGCACCTCAATATCTTTCTTGAAGTGAGGGTCCCAGAACTGCACCCAGTACTCAAGGTGAGGCCTCACCAGTGCTGTGTACAGGGGAAGAATTACATCCCTACTCCTGCTGGCCACACTATTCCAGATACAAGCCAGGATGCCATTGGCCTTCTGAGCCACCTGGACTCACTGCTGGCTCATGTTTAACTGGCTGTCAACCAATACTGCCAGGTCCCTCTCTAGTAGGCAGCTCTATATCCATGATTTCCCCAGTCTGTAGAGCTGCCTGGGGTTATTGTGGCCAAAATGCAGGACCTGCAAACTGTTGCAGGCTGCAAAAACATGATGAGAAAATCATTAGTCTGCTGATGTCCTTCTTATCTTCTTATAGGAACTTTACTACTAGCTGCTCTTGGTCCTCTGATTTTAAGTAAAAAGTTAAACTTTTTAATCTGAGTGAAACCCTATAAGGAGATATTTTAAGAGCCAAATCTGTCCTATATTTCAAGGGAAAAAAATAAATTAAAGCTAACCATGCTGAATATCATTACACTGCCAAAAAAAAATAAATAAAAAATCAGTAAGAGTAGGCAGAGATTTAAACCATTTGTCTTTTAGTCAGTGATTCACAATGAAATGCTAACCCAAATCTGAATTTCAGATGCACAAGCATGCTTTCTATTTATCAAAGTTTCCAAATCATCCCCAAACCTTTGATATTGAATTATATCAACAAATTACTTTGTGCCAAGCATTTTTTCCTAACTGGGTTGCTAATGGTTCAAAATAGTCTTGTTTCATACTGAAGAAGACATTACTACACATCATAGCAGTATTTCCTTTATGTGTAATGTTTTATTCGTTTGATAGAATATTATTTACAGGCAAAATAAAATGTTCATTTTTGGTTCTTAGTTCAACCAATAAACCTACAAAGGAGCAATAGAAAAGCAGGGATGATGAATTAATTGTAGCTGATTTCAGGAAGGAATATCCCCATATACATATGGCTAAGAGAGTTTTATATGAGCAGATACATTATATATTTATATTTTTTTTTACAATATTTCAGCTCTTACCAATAGCACAAAAAGAGAAGAAAAGGACGTAGAAAATGAGATGCAAAAAGTACTTTAACTTTAGCAGAAGTATATAACACCTAGTATTTCTCTTTTATAAACAAAAATCCATGCTGCAGAATGGTTATGAAGATTCACCTGCCTAGGCAAAACACATACTTGTCTATATTTTGCTGAGAAGATTGACACAATAATAATAGGTAATATTTGGTCTTGTATCTTAATAATCATATTTAACTAGACTAGTTTATTTTCCTATCACAGGAAGAAGCAGGATTCTGTAAAGTGGTGTTTTTAAAGGAGCATTGCATTTCTGTTATTGAGTTTCCTTCGTAGCGCTGAGCAAATAAAATATTGTGACATACTATTTGAGAGGGAAGGTTGTAAAATTTCTGACCCTTCCAGTGTGCATCCCTTTTGTTTGTTCAGTGTGTAATGAACAAGCAATGTGCTGTGGCTGGAATAATGGAAAATTAATAAGTTGTCTCCTAGATATGTTCACAAACCTACCTTTTATTCTTTAGTAGTGTACTTCTTTCAAAGGAGACTAGTAATTATCTTTGACCCTGAAAGCCTGACCTACCTAGTGTGACAGAGAGAATCGTGTCTTAAGCCACGACCTGAGAGACCAGTAAAAACTGGTCACCTACCACATATGACCTTTAACTAAATCCACAGGAGAGTGCAGTGGAAATCTTGGGAGCTCCATCAAAGTGTTTAAGACAGGATTATTGTCGAGAAGCAGGACAGGATATAAGCATTTTTTTCTGATAAGGTTTACCTTTCTTATTTTAAAATACTAATAATGTCCATAAATTATTTTTAATAGCTGCTCTTTATTGGCAATACTAAGATCTTTTCCCAGTTCATAGCCAGTCAGCTTGCAGAGAACCACAAGTTAACTAACAAAGCCTGTTACTGTGCTGACATTATTGATGATGCTATCAGTGCTTCAGGTAGACTAAAAAAGGAATCACAACTTGTTTCTGGGCTAGTTTCACTGCAGTCTCATCTCCTCTGGCAAGGTGCAGATGGGTTGATAAAATCTCAGAAGGCTTCATTTTCACCATGGTAAAAAGAAATAAACAAAAAAACCCACACACCTACAACCAACAAAGAAAGCCTATGAATTATGCAGCTGCTTCTTCCTTTTGTGAGGACCATAATAAGATGACAACATAACTAAAAAAACCTAAAATAATATTAAAGAGTTAAATAAGCAGTTAGTTCCTTCCCTAAGAAGGAAAGTGGATCTTAGAGTGAGAGAGCAGAAATATCACCAAGAGTGTTTTAGAGAAGTCAGATGGGAAGGTACTTTTATATGTCTACACCAAAGTTTTACAAAACTAACAATGGAAAATAGATTCCACTATTGATGAAATCTTTCAACAGTGACAGATGGGATACTGGGGAGATTAATTGTTTGATTGAGATTATATTGTAGTTCTGTTGGTGCAAACTTTCTGGAAAGCATGCTGGGTTTAGCCTTGTAGGCAGTGCCTTTTCAACCTATAGACTCCTCCAGAGATGACCTCAAAATTAGACAAGGAAACAAAACAAAAAAATCTTATCATCACTGTTTTGTCAGCTCTTTTGATTCAGTAAATTGGCTCATATTTTTATTTAAGGAAAGAAACAAATCACAGGAAATTCCAATATAAAAATAAAAAAATAAAAAAAGTAAAATTTGCTGAAAACTAAATTTATTTGCTAAGTGCAACCATGTACTAATTTGTTGCCTCATATTTAAATCCCAAACACTTAATGTCAGGGGAATTAATGACTAAAGATATCATAATGCTTAAGCTGAATGTATTATAGATGTAAGAGGATTATTCTGATCAAACAGATGGGAATGCATATTTCATCACGCTCCTACAGCCTTAACTCTGGCCCAAAATGAATAATGTTTTCCTATTAATGATTTCAGAATGTAAACAGAGCATAGCAAATACCCTACTGGAAAAGAAACAGTTATGGCTGAGATTTTCAAAAGCAGTCAATGGATATGAACAACTATTTGTCTCCTTAAGCTTTATAAAGTCCTTCCAAAAAACTCTAATCTTTGTTCACAGATAACAGGTCTAAAGGAAGAGGTAGTTCTGAAGTGTATCAATTAATAAAATTACTTTTCTCTTAAAATCTCTAGGCTCCCTACATTTGTGCCTGGCAGTTTGTACAGAGTGATAGGGGATGAAATTTCACCTGCTGAGATAAATTTAATATTTGAATGCGTGAGAGGAATGAGACTTCCCCGAATCAGGACTTAGGTGTTGCTTCTAGTTACCCAAGGTAACTCTGTTTATAAATTATTAATTATTCCTGTTCTTTTCTGTGTTGCCTCTTCTATGACTGACAACTTGCTTCATCTCCTATAAAAGGCTTGAACATAAAAATGTATAAGAAAACATATTTTAGAGAAGAGTTAGATAACACAGATTCAAGTATTCACGTTGTATTTGGTCTTACAAAATCACATGATGAGGATTGGACAATAATTTTTAAATAATTGAATGAAAGAATCACTTAATCCTTTAAGTTGGAAAAAAACCTTAAGATCATCGTGTCCAACTGTTAACACCACCAATTCCACCACTAAACCATGTTCTTAACTGCAACATCCATATCACTTCAGAATATCTCGAGGGATGGTGACTCCACCACTTCCCTGGGCAGCCTGTTCCAGTGTTTGATAATGTTTTCAGTGAATAAATCTTTTCTAATATCCAATCTAAAATTCCTCTCATCCTATCATTTGTTACTTGGGAAAAGAGATCAACCCCTACTTTGCTGCAGCCTCCTTTCAGATAGTTGTAAAGAGTGAGAAGGTGTCTCCTCAGCCTTCTCTTCTCCAATCTAAACAAGCCACGTTCCCTCAGCTGTTCCTCTTAAGACCACTTGTAACTACAGCAGTGCATAAAATCCATGATTTCACAGACTGGGAATTTTTTTACTATCTTTTCCAATGTTGGTAAAGGGAGCCTCATTTACTATACACACTTTTCCTTTAGATACTGAAATTAGTTTAAATGCTGATATCAGAGCAGTTATCTTACTCCCAACCTTATTCACAAAGGCTTGTAAGAGGATCCAGAAATAAAAATGGACTATCTTCTTCATAATTTAATGAAGTGGCATTATTCAACCATGCTGACTGAAAGTCAAAACATCTGGTAATGCAAAATTAATCATCTGATATGTGGCTATTGAATAGACTTGGCTAAATCTCATCTTTATTTCAGGAATAGTTTTTTGATTATTCAGGTCCAAATGCAAAGAAGTCATTGTATTATCAGCGTTTCTGTTTCCTGGTTCTTGTGGCTTTGGAAACTATTCCTAGAGTAAATGAGAGAGGAAAGCATTGAAGTAATTTTTTTGTCTCTGCTGCAAAAGAATGTACTTGTAATTTCCTTTAATGAAGGAACAATATTCTGTACACAGTGGTCTAATTAACAACTTAGAAAAACACTTTGCCAATAATTCTTCATAAACATGTGAGAATGAGGTGGAGAAGACAGAAGTTAGTTCTTGAATTAACATTCAGAGATGTAACAATTTTATGCACCACTAAAGTAATTATTAAATGTGATATTAAAAAGAGTGGATGGAATTAATTAGGCGTATTTTAATATTACAGTAATAATAAGTTCTTAAGTTCTTGCACCGACTGAATTGATGAATAAGTATAAAGCTCACTTTTCTTAGAAAAGCTATAATCATTGTGAACCAGGTGAATGGTTTATCTAATGTAGAATCTTCCCTCTAGCCAAGGCCACTGGCAGCTAGTTCAGAGGCAAGTACCAAATCACCATGAGAGACAACTGTGGATGTCCAGTCAATGAAATGTATCAGGGAGGTTCCCTGCTCTTTGAAGATTAGGTTGGCTGGCTGTCCTCAATTTTTTATCCTACATGGCCTCAGTGCAGCTTTTTCTCCTCTTATCCTTTCAGAATTGGGTTACACTTCATGTGGCAGTTTTGTTTTATGAGAGGTTATACTCTGGTTCATAGATAAACATTTGAATAACTCTCTGAAAGAATTTGGAGGAACAGGAACTGTTTGCAGATGCTGCCTACCAGTTATGTTCCCAGCCAGCAGTCAAAAGTCATATCACGGGTTTCTATTCCTTAGCTTTGTAGGTAGAACTAGTAGTCATAAAAATCACTGCAATTAATTTTGCTCTCAGCTATACATGTCCTTGCAGTATAAGATACTCTAGTTATTCAGTTCCATATGCCAGCATATAGAGGGACCAGTCCCCGTATTTTAGAATTTGTCCTTCATACTGAAACATCAAGGCTGTAGGCTTCTGTTATTTAAGAGAAGTAAAAATACCATCTGCTTTCTAGGAAGTCTTCAGTTTCAGAAGAAACTCAAATCTTCTACAGAATGGATTAGTTAGAGTGTTTATTCCTACAGTTTCCTGTTGGAGTCAGCAGTCATTCCTCCACAAAATTAAAGTCTAGCTAGTTTTCTCCATCTGTTATATTACCATTTTGCAATCCCTCATTTGTTACTCTTTTCTGTATTTACTTCCATTGGTGCCTAAATTGCCTCAGCACTGTGAGATTGATAACAAGGAGCCAGAGGATTGTTTGGAGAGTTTTTTTTCTCTCACTCTACAAGACCTAGAAAGTCTTCCATCAGAAAATGAACAATGGGAATTTTGAAGCTATTGTTCCATTTCTTTGTATGAGCTTTCAGTTTTGCAGATATCCTCTACAGGGAGGGGAAGAGGGGTGAAGAATAGGGAGGCGGAGAAACTGGGAGATATTTGATGATTAGGTGGGACAAGACAGGCAAGGGGTGTGGTTATTATGAGATGAATCATACCCCAGGGGCTTCAGGAGGCTTCATCTATGCTTAATGCTTGTAATTCTCCTGGGCTGTAATTATCTCAGGTTAGGTAAAAGAGCTATCTTTAGAAATGTCAATTTCCTTGATTTATCGGAATTTAAGAGCTCAGGCAGCAGATTCAGGGAGTGGAATTTAGCGGCCCCGTAAAGGTTGAGACACCAGCCATTTTTAAGTAATACTCTGAGAGGAAGGAAACTCTCGATTCCCCCATTCCCCGAAGGCCAGAAGACCTTCTGAGACAATGATTTATTCCTAGTAAGTAGCTCTGCTTTCCTTTTCTCTGTTCTGTGTGGTTTCATCATTTGCCTTCCTGCAGCCGCCTCTTTAACCCTTAGAGCCCATACTGCCCCACGTGCATCTCTCACAAGGATCCCCCAGTCCCTCTGCAGCTGTGGCTCTATATTCCTCTGTTCCTCTATCCCCCCAGACTGCTTCAAAGCAAGCTTATACCTTTAATCAAATCCCTTTCTATGTATTTATCATCTGTTTGTTTGTTTGTTATGCACATCTTTATGATTTCACTATCCCCAAAACGAGTGCTTCCATGTTTGGTATCAGGCTGGGGCTGAAGTTGTGTGGAAAGCAGACAGTAAGGATATGCAAAGGAATCTCAGCCTGGAAAGCTGCTGAGTCTGTAACCTGTGCAAGTCACAATATCCTCCCTGCTGTGCAATCATGCCCTCAGCCTGCTCTGCTGCTAAAAAGCAGCCTGGGATTTAATACTTATTACATGGTGTATTTACTGAGCTTCCCTTTATGTCCTGAAAAACCCCCACTTGTTCTTGGAATACAAGCACACATACATTAAAATAAATAAAATAAAATCCAGGACATTGTTAAGTACTGGAATGATAGACTAAGAGAACAAAATCTCTACCCAGCAGCTGCTACCTGCGTGCTGTTGGAAAGATTATACACAGCTGGTTGATTTAAGGCGCAGGTTCAATAGCAGAGTTGAACACATATAGCATTATTCATTTGGTTTGGGTGCAATTAAGTTATTGTTGTGTCTGGGTTCCCCACTAAATATTTATTCACAGTGTGATCCTCAGCCCTAATTCAACAAACACTTAGGTACACTTACCAAGGCAATGCTAATCCCACACCTACATTTTTGCTGAAGTTATAATGTCAGGAAAGTTGAGTAATATATCATAATTTCATTTTTTCTCAGCATAACTTCAGTAAAAACTCTGGAGTTGCTCTGGATATGTGCCTAGTTAACAAGGATCAGATCTGTTGCGTGCCTCTCCATTTATCAGGAAAAAATCAGAGGGTTGTATTAGCTAATGCTGTTATACCAGTGTTTACTCAAGTTTGTATATACATTGTTAAACATTTTTCTTTTATTTTTTAATTATACCCTTCCCTAAATCCTTTGTGCTAGCAATACAAACAATAAGTAGTCTCTTTTAAAACTGAATTAATAGGCTTTGATTGAAAAAGTTCATGACAGTTGTGCCTTTCCCTTAGACCTTGAGACAACTGTGCCTGTATTTTATCTTTTGTGGTCAGAATTAAGGTTGCAATGGGTGGTCTGTGAAATAGAGTGGCTGTAGTATTTGGGAAGTTCACCCTCCCAGGACAGAGAAGATTAATCTCATCAGACAGAATAGCAGAGTGTTTTCTTCTATTAATGATTTTGCTCTATGATTTAGCTGTCATAACCCAGTGTTAAATGACAAGCAAGCCCCATTTCATTTTATTAATATATTTCTGTATATTATTTTGATCAAAGAACTCATGCAAGCTGTTTTCTTCAGCAGAAGCCCACTGCAGCTATTGCTGGGAGAGGAGATGCTAAAAATGGTTCAGTCTTAATGACCTGCTGTACCACAGGTTACACGTTGTGTAGCAGAGCAGCCAAAGGGATTCACGTGATGCTGATATTTTAATAGCTCCTGGGAACACACTTCAGTGTCGTTTGCAAGTTTGCCAAGCAGGCCTTTATTGATCAGAATGTCAATTATGGTTTCTCATATGCTTACATTAATTACCCTGTCCAAGAGAGTGTGGCAGAATGAAGGCTATCAAAGCTGATAATACGCTGTCAGACGGTGAATTTGTAGCTCCTTGAGAACACAGAAAGAATCATTTCAAGGATAAAAATGCACTGAATTTTTTGCACACAGCAGCTATATGTCATGTTCTGATGTCCAAGCTCTACCCACTATTTTCCCTTTTAGAATAACAGAAGTTCTCAGGCCTTATTAATGAAATCTATAACCCATGCTCATGTGCAAATAAAACACACACAAAAAAAATAATAACTCTGAGAGCTCAGAAAGGGAGTTAGCTCTATATGAATTAGTAGGTCATGCAGGTAAAACCTAGCACTGAAAGTGTTGCCCACTTTGGTGCACTTGCATTCTGGGATAAAAAACTTAAATTCCAAACTAGATTCTTTTAAAGACATGCTGTCAGTTTGTTTTTATATTTCTACCCTTTAATGATAGAGTATTTTTCAGGATATTTCCCTCTTAAATTTATAAAGGACAAAATAAATCCTACAATGAGCTTAGCAAGTGTATTTCATTCATGTCACTAACCTTTTTAATTAAGTTAGAGTTACCGTTTCCCTTGCCTACCTGCAATCCAGTAAATAATCACAGGCAGCAATACAAAACACAAAAAATCTGAATGTTTAGCACATGAGGAGTCCTGTTTAGACACCAGGGTTTCTCTCTTGCTTGAAAATAAATATGTGGTGAGTGTTGTAGATTCAGGTCTCGCTGTTCAATTACTTTTTTTGGGCAATGCATAGAAAACTGGCAGGAGAGCAAAGAACAGAAAGGAATGTGTAGCAACCCAAAGCTGCTTTTAACTAATCAGTTATTTAAAATTGCTTCCTTAAATATGCTGCTTAATCTGATTTTTACATAATCCTATTAGAAATGCAATATTTTATTGATCTGTGCAGTCAGATTGTCAAAGCATTAGAGACTAGCTACTGAGGAAATTTACAACTCTACTTTGTAAACTATTTATCAACCAGGATGTAAACATGTGGATTTTGTTGCTGTTGAAGAAAATTCCAGATTTAATAAATGAAGTTGCCCCCAAACCAAATTCTTCAGTGCTTTCCATGAATTACAAAAATAATTCTCTTTTGGTTAAATCAAATATTCATTTAATAGGAGAGTGACTATATTTTAAAATATTTTTTATTAATTTATACATTAGGAAGTAATGGAGCCTCTCCAACATTCCATGTCTTCAAGGCTTCATATGCCCTTGCACAGACCCAGATAAGAAATAATAATCTTTTATCTCTGAAGATAACATTGGTTGTTCCAGGTATTTTATGGTAGACTTCTCTCCACCTTTTCTGTTTTATACATTCTGCACATTTTCCAAAGCAGAGGAAAGCTCCCCACTCCTACCACAGTTAATATGTTACAGAACACAGAAAGAGAGAACATTGTTGTGGTTTCTGCTCTAATTGAGCATATTTTAGCTATTTTAGAGAAAGTGAGTGTCTGAATCAGGCATACTGTACTCTGAGGGAGAATAAAAAGTTACCTTTAGTCATTTCCAAAATCATTCTAAGAGGTTTCATTTCAGTACAGACCTTGGAAAGGTAACTGTGGTGTTGATTGAATAGAGTGTAGAGGAAATTCTACTTGGTGTGACTTACAGTATTTGGTGCATTAAACCATTCAAATCACATGTTATAGTGGCAATGTTAATAAATAAATAAATGCCCAACAAAGTTTTTATAGGAGCAAGAATGAGGTGCTATAATGACTTTAACTTATGCAACCACAAAATTGCCTTGGTCTCCTTGTTTTCCTGTGTTCTTCAGTTTAGAAAGCCTAGGATAAGATCAAGGAGAGACTTCTCCTGTTTTGCAAGGAAGGTGTAAAAACTAATTGATGTATGTATGTATGGGGTGGAGGGTGGAATCCAAAGCCCAAGAGAACTAAAGAAAACAAATAAAATATCCCACATGAGACCTCTCATGTTTGCCATAAAGAAGAGGAGCTCAATATCATCGGTCCAGCACTATATTGTTGAGCACAGTGTGCCTTTTTGGGATTCTATTTGCTGTACACTCTTCAAACCAAGTGTTCATCAGGTTGTAGCAAAGTAGAAATAACAGAACAAGAAGAGCATAGTTAGAAGAGCCAGAGAAATAGTTCAGAGAAATATTCATCATACTAAGTCAGCACACTTCCATATTTTTCATACCCTTCACTGTATCCTCCTTTGTGGGAACCTCATAGTTAATGAAGACATACATTGGAACATAGATAATGGGCATCTAGAAGAGGTGTTCTCAAGGTGACTTGCCATTCTCAAAGATATTTTCCAGATCCTTTTCAGTTTTATCACAGCTCTTAGCAAAGGTCAGTACCATCATCTGAAGTAATGCTTCAGTGATGATCTCATGCACCATCTCCTCAAAACTGTTCCATATTCTCTCTTTTAAAGCATTGGTTAGACTGTCTTAGGTAAAGGTGACATATTAGTTTCCTGGATCACTTTGAACCAGTCATTTTAAAATTTCATAGAATAGGAATTTTAGAGGGCTAATGTGGATGAATAAATCAAAGGCCTTCAGTGGATACTTAATGACCATGTGTAATTATAAGAGTCACTCTTTAGAAACAGGTGGATGCTTGTGATTCATATGCTTAACTTTACATGAGTTAAGATCTTTTAAAAATATGCTCTTAAGAATTAATTTTTAACTTATTTCTTTTTCTTCTATACAGTTACTACCTCATAAGGACAGTAGGAAGACAGATTCATTAATGTTTGTTAGACTGAGATGCTATGGTGATGAGCACCAGAGAAGGATCATTGAAACAATTAATAGTTTCTTACTCAGTTCAGACTTTGAATAGTGGCATTAATTAGGGTAGTGAGAGTCATACTGAAATTTAACTGAATAGCTTTTTTTAATTATTATTTTTGTTTGTTTGTTTTTATGAATTATAAACCACATGGTGTGGAAAGTTAAAAAATAACTTGTTCTGGAAAAAAAAAATAAAAATCAGTGTTGTTGGAGAAACTCTAGGATGTCTATGTCTGTTCTCTGTTTATACATGTGCAGAGAAAGGATTAATTATCCCAATATTTACTGTCATCTAACAGAACCACCTAATTACATAATATTTTTTACAATTTTCCTTTATGTGCATGTGTTCCTTATTATCCCATCCCAATTTCCCCCACATTTGTATAGAAACCAAATGAATAGAGAATAAGAGGACAAGTTTGTAAACCAGAGCACATCTGGATCTGCCCAGGGGAAGTGGAAGCACCTGAGTAGTCACTTCTAGATTCACTAAGGCATGGCTAAATTTAACATGTATTTAAGGGGAATATTTTCACAATTACTAACACACACATAAACACACAGGTACAGTAGTATAATATAGGATATTTTTTGCTTATTTGTGTGCATGAGAATGTAGATTTACACATATATATTTTATATAATTACTTCCTTGTGTGTGAAAGTGCATTTATTCATGCATAAAACATAAGCTGAATCTTTAAAACAATCATAAAATACACTGCTGAGGAGTATTTATCAAAATGAAATACAAAAATCAATTACATCCCGTAACAAGAACTACCACAGCTTTTAAGAAAAGCATTAACTAATTATATCTAGACAATATTTTTCAAACAAATATTTTACCAGTGAGATTAATCCAGATTTTTGCTAGTTTTCTCCAGGAGAGCACTCCACTCTTGCTCTACAAGCATGTTGTTTAAGTCCATGATTTTATAAATAAAATATTTAAATTTGATGCTAGAATTTAGGAACATAACTGCCTCCAATTAGTGACATCTAGCTTTATATAAGTGACCCTAATTCCTTTTTTAAAGTTATTATTTCATAGTTATATCTCCCAGAGTCTGTAATCAAACCATGAAATGTGTTGGAGAGGGCTGTATGAAAAGATAATACAGGAAGGTGTAAACAAAAGTAATTTGTGTTACAGAATGACCAGTGGAAACATGCCCCTGAAGATCTGTCTGTTACTCCCAAACCTATTAGTTTTTCTACAAGAAAACACAACTTCTCTGCCAGCTTTGCCTCACCTACTTTAAGAGTCCTGGGAGGATTCAACACTGCAAAAAAAACATTGAATATTCTTGATCTGGAGAACAGCTTTTTTTTGTTGTCTGTAGCTGAACTGCCACAATCACTAATCTCTTCTGAAAATCTGTCATATTATCTGACCTAACAAGTTCAGTCACCCATTAATAACCTTCAGAGCTGCCCAATCTCCTCGGCAATATACACCTTTATAATGGATGAAGTGCCCAACAAATAAGCTCGAGCACCACAGAGGGAAATAATAGGCTGGTGTTGCCCTTAAGGTATTTGATTGATTTAGAGCACAGGCAGGAGATGAGTAAAGGCTCTGCTGAGGCTTGACTAGAGTTGCCAAGGCAGTTGGTACTGCTAGAAAAGGTCACAGGAGTTAGATGTAGTTGTTTTGTTCACAGATGGTTGATGCTATCAGTTTTATTTGAAATAATCCATACTTGAGCTTCAAGGGATGAATCAGTCCTATTTTACCAACGAGAGGACAGATAGTGAATCATGTTTTACTTTTCTAAAGCTTGTCATTCTCTTGGAAGTCCCCTGCATGGATGGATACATGTTGTACCAGCAGCAAACAAGGACTAAGCCTGTAGTTTTTCTAAATTTGTTTGATTGAGAGGAGATGTGTTATGCAGAACTTGAAGAAACGTGACTAAGGGTGTGGTGCCTCTGCTTCTTGTCACGTCTTCCTTTACACATCTGGCAGAGAGTAGGTTCTGTTTGCTGTGGTTTTATGACTTACATTTGTGAGGAATGGACTCGTGCTTTTACTCACCTGTAGCTTACTATGCCAGTATTCCATAGAATCATCAAATGGTTTGGGTTGGAAGGGATCTCAAAGATAATTGAGTTCCAACCTCCTTGTCATGGGCAGGGACACCTCACACTAGATCAGGATGTTCCAAGCCCCCTCCAAGCACTGTAGGAAGCTCCCCTTCCTACGGGCATTCACAGATTCTCTAGACAACCTCTTCCAGAGTCTCACCAACCTCATAGTGAAGAATTTCCACCTTCCTATTGTCTAACCTAAATCTCCTCTTCCATTTTTAAGCCATTCCCCCTCATCCTATCACTCCCTGTCCTTGTCAAAAGTCCTTCTCCAAGTTTCCTGTAGTCCCTTCAGTTACTGGAAGGTGCTCTTAGGTCTCCCTAAAGCCAACTCTTCTCCAGGCTGAACACCCCAACTCTCAGCCTGTCCTCTTAGGGGAGGTGCTCTAGCCTCAGTTCATTTTCATGGCCCTTTCCTGGACTCACCTTAGCAGGTCCATGTCCTTCTAAATTTGTGTCTTAATTTATCATTCAAATACCAAATATGCTTTGTAATAATTTGCTTACCCTAACCTGTGCTTAGCATAAACATTATGAATAGCTGCACAAAATAGAATTAGCTGGTCAAGAGTTTTGCTGTTTGCTTTTTGTTGTGTTTTTCTTTGGTTTTTTTTAAGGAAAACTAAGTTTTCAGTGTTCTGGAGTTTTCCCTGTAACTAACCATTCTTTAGAAAATGAAGATTCAAACTTGATATATCTTGCTTAAGGGCAAAATATTAATGCTTTAAACAATTGCCTGGCTTCCTCATGGAAGGAAATGTTCCTGGGAACACAAAGCAGAAGATTTAATCAGTAAACCAAAGCCAATGCCTTATGGAAGGCAGATACCTAAATTACATATTAAAAAAGAAATCAGAAGGAGCATGATTAAAATATTAATCTGCATTATTGCTGTTATTTGCTTGGCATCTGGAAGATCTGTCTCTCACTTCCCAAAGTGAGAGATCTTTTTTTGTAAATTTATATTTTCCTGAAAAAAAAAAAAAAAAAAAAAAAAAATTGCAAAAACAATGTCCTGCTTTCTACAAATCAATCTGTTCCCTTACATGCAGTTTCAGTTATTTAGCAGCATTCAGTGCCCAAATTTTCCTCTGTTTGTAAGTTTCAGTGTTGTTTTCAGCCTGATTCACATAAATGCATCTGGGTGTTTTTGTATTACTTATTTGATACCTTTTATGCTCTAAATGTTTGAAGATACAACCGTTTCACATTCACTTGTTTGATGGCCTTCAGCATTTCAACCTTTGGTTGTTGTCATCCTTACAAATGCGTATCAGGACACAAAAGCTAAAAAACATTTCAGTACAATAAAAGATAAACTCAGTAAATAAATAACAAAAACCACAGTACAGTATTTTAATTCACCAAAAAGAAAGGTCCAATAAAAAACATTAATCTGTGGTACTCTATAGATGTTTACCATGTTTCAGGGTTACTTGTCCTTAAAAATAATACTTATATTTCTGCACCTGTAGAAAACATTATTGAATAAGAAGACATCAGTTCAAGAAAAGATCTCAGGGAAACCACGTGTTTTATTTCTATGAAATTAAATCCTTAAACTTATCATTAAAGCTTCCAGATAGAAAGAAGTCCTTTATTGAACAGAGGACATTACACAGCTATTTGAAATCTAGAATGCTTTTTCAACAGAATTCAAAGAGAAGGGATTTAGAAGAAAAACACCCTCTCCCTCCCCCTTTATTTATTTTTTCTTTTGAGAAAGACTTTTTGCAAAGGAGCTTGTTCATAAAATGTGAATATGTATTGAAGGACTGTATATTATAAGCAATTCAAAGGAGGTTGTAATCAGAACTATACAGGATGCATATTTCAATGTAAATATTCTATCTATATAGATTTCTATGTACCCCTCTATATGTGGAAAGAAAACCACTGTTGCTTCATCTCTAGGTTGCATTTCCCTCTGTTCCTTGACATATGGGTTTTCAACCTCAGCAGTTTGTTAGGAAATCAGCTTTTTTACATCTCAGGATGCAAATATATCTTTTTATGTACCAAGATCCTCTGGAAAGTCCTCTGTTTGGTGAGCAGTCATGAATAAGCCACCAGTCACCTCAGAAATACTTCATACAGCATAATAAAAACACAAAGAAATCCAAACAAGTTTGTTTTACCAAGAAAGAAACATTACTTATACAAGGTTTATTGCTTTTAAATAGTGAAGCTCAGAATTATTCAGAAATTCTCATTCTACAAACCCAGAGACAGATTTACTGTCTCCACTGACTGGTGAGGGAATTAAGAAACTAGCTGGTTAACCTCCAGGTTATCTGAAGTCCATTCTGCACTCAAATAATTGTAGCCATCTAATTTAACTTGATACAGGGCAAATATCTGGGTTAAAGCCTGGTTCCTATAGTGAAGTCTGATCTGCACACAATGTTCTTC
>NW_009951963.1:0-249 GCF_000747805.2 Chaetura pelagica | reverse complement strand
GAGGGCATCCCCCCACCCCCAATTTGTGTGAAGAAAAACAGGGGGTTCTGCCAAAACAAAACGTGGCAATGGGGGGGAGGGAGGACACTGCCATCTGTCACCCCGAGATTGTCACCAGGGCCACCGAGTACCAGGACACTGTCACCAACCCCAGCAAAGCACCCCGAGATTGTCACCAGGGCCACAACACTAGAACATTGTCACCAGGGCCACTGAAACACCCCAAGATTGTCACCAGGGCCACTAAAA
>NW_009951961.1:72195-75849 GCF_000747805.2 Chaetura pelagica | reverse complement strand
TTTGCCTGTTCTCAGCTGCTACAGCTCAGACCATGTCCAGCACCTTGCTAAAACTCACAGCACTCTGTAGCCCCTTCAGATACTAGGTGGCCTCTATGAGGTCTTGTTCATTAGTTCCTGCTAAAAGTGCACCAGAGATTCCCTCAGAAATTAGGGGATAGAGAGTGATCACCATGCTCCAAATTCTGTGTCTGTGTGCCTCTTCCCTATTTATTGCTGTGTTCTATCATATCGTTCACAGAGTTCAAGGAGGACTTAAAACACTCCTATCTATTAAAAATCCAATTAGAAGCTTATTCCCCAGCACTAACATGTTACCAGAGGATTTCGAAACCAAAGGACAGACTTAGAGCTTCATTTATTAAAATGCAAGCTTGTTTCAGAAGCTGGGCAAAACATTGCAGGGAGTATTGTCTAAACCAGTTCACAGAAGCAAGTCTTTTTAAGGAAGTCTAACACAATAATGACAAAGGAGGTGATCATACATTAGGAAATAAATGTATCAGTAATTCAGCTGCTTCTGCCATTTGAAAACCAGCTGCATTCCTGGCCCCTCAAGGCCAAGTATTTCTGCTTATTGCTGTGACATCAAGAACCAAACAAACATGAAACTGTAACTCCCTGAAAGATTTAATCTCAGCAAGAGTGATCCTGTGCTCAGCCAAATTAGTAAATCACTGATAACTCCTGCCATTTCCTGGTGCAATGGAGATCAGACAGGAAAAAACTCCAGAGAAAAATGGACAAGAATTAGAAACACACAGGCCTTTATACCAACATTCCATGCAGGATCAGCTTTCCATGCCATACTGCTCTACAAACCCTTGTATGAACGTGACAGGAAGTGCTTGGGAAACAGGATCTTGGGAAGTAATCTAAGTGGTTATCCTGGCATTAACTGGTGTGTTTTCTCCTCCTAGGCCATGTGTTGATGAAAAGATCCCAAAGGTCTGTGCCTCAGCTCCCTGTGAAATCCTGGCAGAGGGGTGTGGATGCCATTGGAGGTCCTGACACAGATACCCATTTAAATGAACAAAAAGATTGTTGTTGGGGGGGAAGGAGTGAGGGGAACTACACAAGCTCATAAGTCACCACCATGAGAAGGAGATGAGCAAAACATGGTATGAGTGGTTTACCCAGCAAGGTAAACACTTTTCTTGTTTCTGAATTATTCACCAACCTGGCTCGACATCTGTGAATTTGTTTGGGCTTTGGAACAGTCTGAATTCTCTATGTGGCATTTTTCAGCTGTCAGGTTACTCACTGTTCATTTCTACTCATCACAACATGTGCCTCTAAGCAACAAAAACATGGTTTCTATTCCTGGATTGGATCACTGAGCCTTTTACAAGCAAGGAACAACTGCTCCCCCAACAAATAATAAATATCAGACAGATTTTTTTTCAGGCAGGCACTGGAATTCTCAACAACAGCCAATTACCCAAATATCTAACCCTCCCACCCCCTAAAAACCCAAACCCACTCACATTGTGACTAATTTCACAATATTTCTCTTGCTCTCTCCAAATTGATTTTTTATTTAGCCTTAATCAAGATAATAAGATGAACATTCTTAGGAATTTATGAGAATCATTAGCCCAGGCAGGACTGGGAGACAGGAGTGCCAGAGGGAGCACACAAGCAGATTTTGGGAAGCCTGTAGCAGCTTTGAAATTTGGAGCAGCATTTGCAGGAAATACCTGCTTTGCCATCTCCTGAACCAATCTTTTCCTTTAGTGGCAGAAAGAAACACTCATCCTATCTTAGTGATGGAACTAATCTGGGAAAAAACCAAACATAAACCCACTGATGGACAAGGAAGAAAGATACAGCAAGCAGAGCTCCAACATACTGTGTGGATAGAAATGCCCCTGAAGATGGTTTTGGTGTTTGTTCTTTTTATTTCTTCTAAATGTTTTGCATTTCGAAAATGCATTATCACCTGCCTTAAAAGTATTTCTGTTCTAATGGATTTGGGGTCTGAAATACTGATAACAAATATGTCATTTACTGGTCATTGCCAAACGCTTTAAAGAATGTTTCAGCTGCTGGCCTCAAACATTGTACTGAGCACACAGCCCATCTCAAGTGCTGCTTTAGCATTTCATTCTGTTCTGACCCTTTGCACCAGGGTAGCCCAGCTCACCACTCAAAGGTGCACAAACTTCCTGACTGCTAAGACCCTCTGTTTATTTTTCCTTAAGGAATTATTGCTTGAATATGAAAAAAAAAAAAACCAACTTGTTCAACGTCATTGCAGTAGCACATGACAGCTTATGACTTCAGCGAAGATCCCACACAAATACACTTGCAAGTCACCAAAACAGGTATCTCTATTTTTAACTGATCTAATGGGGACGATCACAAGAAACTGTCTTGCTCTCCTTGGGGATTTTGAACAAGAGCACAACTACATTGCAAGTGTCTCCACCATCACCAGCTCCCAATGACATGTAAAACATTTCTCTTGTCAGCTCACAAAAGAGCAACCAAGCATGAAAACACAAGTTTTCTGTAACACCTATTGGAAAACAAGTGCCAGCATACATTGCAGATGCTGTCTTAAAACACAAGTTTCTTGAGACTTTTGGTTGGTTGGTTTTGGGTTTTTGTGTGTGTGTTTATTTTGTTTTGGTTTTTTAACACACTTCTAAACAGCTGTTTACATCTTAAGGTCTGTGATGTAGCCTGTCCCTTGACCAAGAACACAACAAGGAACAGTAAGAGACCAGCCTATTAGAATTATATACCAGGCAATTTCTTCCTAAAACACCACAGGTACTGTCTGTGCTTCCAGACAAAACCAAACAGTTCTCTGCTTGCCTACATCTTTTTAGTTTTTACACGCTTTAGAGAATTCAGCTTCAGAGATAAACTTACAAACAATGCCCCTGTCCTTTTTCTGTAAAGCACACAGGGCCATCTGCTTCCTGCAACATCTGGTTCTTCTGCAGCTTTGTTTTTCTCTTAGCTTTAATTTTGCTTTTTAACAGCTATGTTTTGGGTATGCAAGAAAGTGAAGCCCAACAGCAGCAAACCCAACTACACCACAGTTCAATTAAAGTCCCATTTGAGGGAAGCAAATCACATACAAAGCACTTGTATGTGATACATTGTGACCCTCTAAAGACCTGCTGCAGGAAAGACAAATCCAGCCTCTGGCTGCTTCAATGGGCTAAATTCAAAGACTGAGGTGATTAAGGAAAACTCCAGGCAGCACTGCTACCTTTTGTGCAAAGCTGCAGAAGTGAACATTGCTCAGAGCAGAGTGGTAGAAAATTCAGATGTTACATGAAAGCTTTTTCACTGGAATGTAAAATCCTACAGAGCACCCTATTATTATCTCTTCTCCCCGGGTACTTCCTGATGCAGCAGCTCCATGAGATGATAAAGCCCCAAACAGTGCAGTGGTTTCTTACTCAACACATGAAGTCAGAGAGGCCACGTGGCACAGTAAAATAACCAGTAACTGCTCAACTAGATATCAGGAATAAGTTGCAAGTCAAGAAGAAAAGTTGTTGCAAGTCAAGAAGAAAAGTAGCAAGAAGAGAAAAGTGTCTTCAAAGTTACTCATTTACCTCCACAAGTAGGTTCAATGCCATTGCAAGGCACGTGAGGGCTTTTTTTCCTTCTTTTTTCTTTTCTTTTGGGCAG
>NW_009951961.1:57515-72148 GCF_000747805.2 Chaetura pelagica | reverse complement strand
AATGCCACTGTAATTTCTGGTGATCCCATGACAACAGATTAGTTGAGGGAGACCAACGTCAGACATTTTCACAGAGCAAGTCAGTAAACTGGGATTCAGAACAACCTACATGGAAATTCATTAAGTTCCCATATAGCCCTGCCCCTTTGATCCCTCCTCAGCAGAAATTACCTCTATATATAGTCAGAGGACTCATGCATAATAGAGTACTTCAATGACTGGAAATAAGACAATTAAACAAATGGCAAACAATTAAAATAAATAAAATAATCCACAAAATACTATTAAGTACCAAGTAACTGTCTGACCTGTGTGCTCCTGATAAACAACTTGTGCTTAACCAAGGTTTTCTGAGGATATGAAAGAAAATGCTCCTCTCTTCTTGTCTACAGACCTTCTCTCACCCCAAGAAGTTTGTCTTCTGGCTGTTAATTAATAAAGACAACTACTTTTAAGTTGCAAGTATCCATTTCTGTCATTAAAGTGCACAGTGTTGTTGGTTTTGGTTTTTAAGTACATTATAAACAGGCAGAAGACAAAGTTAAACAGGTGTGGGGAACAGATTTAACACAAGACAGTCATTTCACCTGAGCATTTCAAGCATATTATAAAAATATTAGTTCATCCAAATATTTGAAATGGGCTTATTGCTGTACCTCACTGCTCACATGGCTTAGCTCACATGAGTTGCCCTCATGCAGTTTGCCTCCAGCTCTCAGCATGTGCAGCAGAGCTCACTGGTGACACACACCATATGTTGAAGGAGAAGTTATTTGAATCCTCTGCGACATTTAGAATGTGCTAAGATATGGTGACCTTTGAAGGGCACCAGGAATGGGAGAGGCCAGTTGCAGAATGGGAAAAATGACTGTTCTTTTCTTGGGAGAACAACTGCAGCTGGCAGAGGCATGCCCTTCAAGAAAAATATTAAATCCTCAACTGCTGCAAGCTGGCCAGGCTCCAAGGAAGCCAAGAGACAGGAGAGAGACATGGAAACCACCACATGAGAACGTGCCCTTTGGTTAAGATGCAAATTTAGGAATGGGGAGGGGGAATATCCTTAAGGTTCCTTCCAACCCAAAACCTTCTATGACTAAAGCACATACTGGAGCACTATCATTACCAAGTGAAGCCAGAACCACTGAAGAGCTGGGATTGACCAGTAGGACAGTTGGAATTAACTTCAGGCAATACAATTTTGGTTTTATTCTCAAATTAAAAGGAGTTTGTTTCTCTATATTTTTATTATTATTATTCTACCAGAGAATGAATTCTTCTACAATCCTGTTAGAAAGATTCCACACAGGTGCTACAGAACTCCAGTGCTTGGTAGTGCAGATATTGTGCAAGGCTCAAACAATCTGGAGTATTTAGAAAGTTGTATTTGCAGAAACACCTGCTTGACTGGGAAGCCTGTGTCTTCAGATCAGCTTCTTCTAAAAAACCATAACGGACACTGCACCTCCAGGGAGGCCATACAGGGACTTTGGCTGGGAAGTCCAGTTTAAAAGCAACATCAAAGCAATGCTCACTTTTCATTGTAACTTCAAAGTTTTTCTCCCCTCTTTTTTCAGTTTTGAGCCTGGACTTTCATAAATTATCCCCATAGCTACAGAACCTGAAAAACTCCTCTCTCCAACACTGTCCCAATGAAGTGAGAAGAGTTTAGATGTACAAAACACTTCTGCAAAGTCTGAGAAATTTTATGGACTAGAGAGCTGGTGGAAAGTGACTTCCCTCTACCTCTCCACCCTGAGAATTACAGCTTAGTTGGTGTTTTAAAAGTACTTAAAGCATTTACCCTCCTCTTCTCCTTGAAAGTCTGTATTTGATGTACTCTCTTTATTCCCAGGCATGGTGATTAATGTATGTAGCCTTCTCTCACTTCTAGCTCACAGTGCCTTGTTCTTAAATGTATCACCAGCTCATATATTCCTGTAGCATCTACCTATTTTATTCCCAGCAGAATATCTTTATAATTCAATGAGACCCCCTGTTAATTCCTTTTCCCACTTCTATTTTCTAAAAGCTATTAAATCTATATTTTCCCAACATCTCTTAATACTTTTAGATCCTCAGGGCCTGAGCCCATTCCAGTTTGACCTTTGCTGTATCCTCATCTCTTTTCTGACAGCCTTTCTATAATAGGGTGAGCTCCACTTAATGCAGTCACCCCAGCAGCCCTGAAGAGACAGCTCAAATTTTCACTCATTCTGCTCATTCATTCCAGAATTTGTTTGCTTTTTATTGTGCTTTTAATACTGCTGAGCAATGCATTAAAGGCTTTCTCCTTTCTAACCCTTTTTTTCTATTACTGCAGGGTTTTTTAACTGTATGATAACTTACATTGCCCTTGTTTCCAGCTTTTACAGCTTCATTGCCTTACATTTATCTGGAACTCTCAAATCATCTATTGTCCTAACCTCTAGGCTGGAACAAGTTCTAATCTTTTTTTATTCCTTTGATTATAAATAACCTTTATAGAAATCCTGAAGCCTGTATTTTCAGCAGCTGGCTACAGACTTACCAGCCACATCCCTGTAAGAAATTCCACAGGCCAACTCTAGAAGTTACCATTTGATAATGTGCTACACAGCAAAGAGGTAAAGCACATAATTAAGCCCAGCTCACATACTGGTTTCAGATCATTATGGATTCCTTCTCCTCAAATATTCCTAATTTGTTTCTTCAATGTATACAAATACCAACCTTCATTCTGGAGGATGATGCAATTCCTTCCTCCACTTCTAATTATGCTCATTATTTTTCCTCTCCACTTTTAGACAATAACTCTGTAATTATTCCACTTCTTTTAACTTCTCTTCCCTACTCAATCCAACCAGATTCAAGAATAAATTCAACAGCTGATTTCCTCTTGCCTTTAGTGTCACACTTTACTTCACAATAACAAGGAGAGAAATTGGAAGACAGGTACAACCTTTTCACTATTTCCAAGTTGTTTTATAGTTTGGATCTGCATTTTTGAGCATTTTGATCCTGTTTCTCAACTCCTATCTTGTGCTGTGGGAAACCTGCCTGTGGCTTCTTGCAATATGCTCAGAAATTATATTGGAAACATTCAGCATCTTATTGCACATACTTAGAACAGTCTGTAGCTACAAATAAACACTTATATGTAACACTCTCCCAAGTACCCAGGAGATACAAGGAAAGCATACCAATAAGACTTGTATTTCAAAACACTGAGTCATCTGTGAAAATGGGATTTAAGTATCTGAATCCCTCAAGCACTTACTGAGAGATCACTGTTAATTTATTATGGTTTTAAATCCATAAAGAAAAATTCCTATGATTGCCTAAAATTATTAAACAAAACTGTGTATATATTATTCAGCATGTTCAGTACTGGAATGCAGGTTTGAAAAAAACAACACAAAACAACAACAAACAAACCCCAAAGGTTTATCTTCAAGCCTTTAATAATTTCTAATATATGAGATGAGCTTTCACATCACTTGGAAAGACATTTAGTTCCCTCCTATTTATCGTCTCCTTTTCTCACCATAAGTCAAAAGAAACATTGAGCCTACCATTAAAAGAAATAATTAAGGGTGGAAAGCAGGAACAGGGTGTTTTTATTGAAGGTTTCTCTCTTTCAAGCTTTCTTTTTTACAAGTGTTTGAATAACAGCCAAGTAGATTGACAGATAAAGAAGAAATATATTTGATCTCCCTGCTACATAACACGTATCTCACAGATATGATCCCTCTGGAGGGCAGCTGTAAAATTTTGGGTTTGATGCCCAGGTTACTTCAGCAAATGAGAGCTTTTCCAGTCCTGAGAAGGCATAAGATGAGATGAACTGTGCAGACAAGATCTCCTGTTTCAGGAGCTACTTTTCTTAGTGTTTTGCTTGACAGTCTTTCTTTTAGCAAGACACTAAAAGGAAGCTGAGAATTGCTCCTCACCTGGAACAATAAATGACAGTGCTCACTCTAAATGTTCCCCTGCCATATGTGAGTCCCAAAATTTCAGATTATTTCCTTGTATAGAACAAGAAACTCACTACAGTTGCCCCTAGCAATCAATGGAGAGGGTGGAAGCTTTTCTTAGCAAGATTAAAAAAACCTAATACAGTCATATGAATAGCAAACCAGCTGTGCCACAAAAATCCCACTTCCTCATACATTTTCAGAATAATGATCACCTGATGTCACCCTGCTCTTCCAACACCTTCTCAGGGGTTGTGCCAGGACATGAAAAGTATAGTGAGTTTGCAAATCAGCACATCCATGGAAATATCTGTGAATATTACAAACTGGAAAAACCTTCCTGCAGGCACCAGAATGAGACAAACCTGATGACTTCTCTTTTGTGTTGCAGTTCAAGCCCCAGAAGTGATCACAGAACAACTATGAAAGGCAGAACAATTCAGTGGTTCTTTTGTGTTGCAGTTCAAGCCCCAGAAGTGGTCACAGAACAACTGTGAAAGGCAGAACAATTCAGTGGCCACAGCAACTTCCACGTTTTCCTGATCTGACTCCCTTTGTTGAAGAAAAATGATACAAAAAGACCTCAGATGGTTCTGTTTCATGAATCACATCTTCACATTTCAAAAATCCACATTAAACTTCTCATTGATCAAATAACAGTTTGTTAACACAGCCCAGCTCATACAGTCTCCTGTTATGTACTGGTACATTAATGCTCCATGGAGATGAGAAGCCAGCCAGGTCCCACCTGCTTATCTGTGCCACTGAGTGTCCCCAGGGTGTTGTCCTGCCTTTCCGAAGCACAAGAAATAGTACTTGGCTTTAGCAACAAGATAAAAAGCAAACAAGTCCTTAAATGTCAAACCACAGTGATCACAAGAACTTAAAAAAAAACCCAACAAACCAACTCGACCAACAACAACAAAACACCCTTAAAAAAAACTGGGAATATTGCAAATGAGAGACTAATTCAGGATAATTACCATCTGTTTTAACATTTGAAAGCTGTGTCTGCTGCATTGGAGACTCATGTTATTTTCAGGGGAGACATCTCATTTGGGCACGAAAGAAAAACAACTTGGTGACAGCCACAACAGTTCACTCAACTGCTCCCAGGGGCTCTCAATGCTAGTAACAGCTACTGGGATTAAAAAGAAGAAGTGCAGAATTCTAAGTTTAATGTGTGCCCTAAGTAGTCCCAGATTTGTGCCATCACTTAAGGTGACACAGTCAATGCACAAGCTTGTAACAGAAGAAGGATCCTCCACAAGAACTATAGAAGTACTAGTTCCATTTCACTCCCTCTTGCCCCACTTGTCCCTTCAGAAAAAAAACAACAGATGAGCCAAAGGGAAATTAAGCACATTTCCAGCAGAGCCAACTCCCCCAAGAGGCTGCTTTTTCACTGAAGGATAGCACTGTCTCTCTGTCTGGGAAGCTCTACTTTATACTTAGACCTATTAAGTGCCACTAGCAGAGCAGATTCATTTCACACATGGATATCCATGAAATAGCCACTGCACAAGATGTCCTAGGTACTGACCCTCTCCTTGCTCACACAGCCCAGCTCCATGCATGAAAAACACCTGCACATTTTGCATAAAGTCTTTATAAATATATATATTTAAAAACTGTGCTTCCTCATAGAAGTAACGTGACCACATGCCACACTTTTTCACTCCTGCAGTTGAAGGGATCTGCCACACAACACTGTTTGTTCATATTTTTATTGTGCAAATTGCAAAGTACTGAAGGATATCAAATACAGATCTCAAAACCCTCACAGACATGTCAAACCCTAGCATTCTTAAAACAGTGAGAGGCAGACCTGGCACAGTTATCCAGGACAACTTCATTTAGCACCTCATTACTTCCAGGCTCATCTGCCTCCTTGTGTTGATTTTACTTAGAAAAAAAGTAAATTTCAGGGGAAAAAAACCCCCACAACTGCTAGTTTGTGTTCACTAGAGAAGCAACCAGTCTTGCAGTACAAAGTGTTTACTTAGTCATTCCCAAATAGAATCAACTACAGGGGAATTATTTAAGCCCCAGTGAACCAGCAAGCATGATCTGGGATTTTTTTTTTTTTCCATACACTGTCCAATCCTTCAATGTTTATTCAGCTTCTGACACTTTCTGTTCATCTCCCAATACTTTTTAGAGATTCCTGTTGTGGCTTGTTAAGCACCCTGGAACTGGGTTGCAGTTGGCATCAGCAGGGTCTCTGCCTCACTGAATCCACATACTCCTGGATCCACATCTGCCAATTCACTTGGGTCACAAGGTTGACACCTTTTCTATTTGTATGTGAAAGTTAGAAATTCCTGAAGGAACCTACATGTCAGACACTTCTCTGAGCCTTCACTTTCACGATTCATTCTACATTCAATCTGTTTTCCTACAGAATTCAAGACAATAAAACTGATCTCAATGAACAGATTAATTTAACTGAGGTCGTACCAGAGTGCACAGAAGAAAAACTGCAGAAACTATTGCCCTGATCCAGCCCAACTATATGGAGCAGTTTGAGTCACATACCTGGTTATCAGCTTCTCCCCACTCCCAGCTCAGGCACACAGGGCTCTGAAGTGAAAGGCCCATCATTACAGAAACACTGATTTTGCTTGTACCTGCCAGACAACTAGATTCTTGTCACACGTGTTATTTCCTTCTTCCTTTAACACTTATTGTACCTTACAAGTGGTACATTGATATTGCAACTGGTAGCCCACACAGCTCAATAATGTAACTACAAACTACAAGAAAGAAAAGGGGGAGGGGGGTAAAGCTGCATATTTTGTTCTCAGGAGGAAAAATTCTGTGCTTAACATTCAGCCTAAAAGCTTCTGAGCCCAATTTTTTAATTATTTCTTTTTTTTCCAGGGATGCTGACAATTTGGAAAAGGCAAAAAACATTCCCAAACATCCTATCACCTCTGCTCTCAGGTTTTTCATTCTGAAGGTTTTCCTTTTTAAATTTGTCTTGTAAACTGAATACAGGTTCCTAGTTTTGAAGGAGAGGGAGGATCCAGCTGCAGATCTGTTCATCTAAAAGGAGCATCTCCCTTTAATCCTCTGCACTGTAATCTTTAATTTCCAGGTAAACACTCACTTCTTCCCAGTCTTAGCCTGTCCACCTGTGAACAGTTAATTCACTGTCCCCAGGACAAGCCATTACACAGTAAAACTTGATGGCACTTAAGCCACAAAGGAAGCAGGAACCATCCCAGTGGGAGAGCTGCTGTCCTGCTGGACACCCAGCAGCTGAATGAGATGACTCAGTTTGATTCTCTTCATTTCATTTGTGGGACACTGAGTTTTGGTAAAGGCAGCCATATGGGGCACGTGAAGAATCTGCAGCCTCCTGTAGGCCCTCTGTTCAACAGATTTAAATCCCTACTTCCTAATAGTTCCTGGAACTGGAAGTGTGAGAGCACAGGTGCCAGTGGGGCTCTGTTTCACGCCACCCAGCACGGGGGGATTGTTCCCAATTCTCCTCTGCCAAAATCCCCTGAAGCTCTTCCACAGGTTTTTATCTAAAGCACAGAGGTCCCAGGGTGAATGGCCACACTTCCTGCAAAATGTGTGACATAAAACTAGTTCTCCAAGAAAGAAAACAACAACTTGACAGCTAAACAATTCCTTGCAGCACACTTCTGCTAATCTTTCAACACAAAAATGTTTTCAGTGACTCGAGGCAGATTGTTTCACTAGCAAGAGATGTAAACTGTCAGGGAAAGGCAAAAGGTAATTAACAAATCACTATCTCTTTTCTAATCACTGATGAAATTGGCATTTTTTTAATCTCCTATTACTCATTCCCCCAAACATGCAAGACATCACCTTGAAAATGAATGCAATTAATTACATTAGCTGAAGTTTTTAAAACAGAATGGCTTCTCATTTACATTCCTGGCAGAAACTCAATAAGATGGCACCACTGCAATTTTGATTGACTGCTCCTGCAGTTACACCAGTGTCCTGGAAAAAAACATTTGAAATGTTCATCATGGGTTTTTTAGAGCCAAGTATGTGAAACTGTTGAGTATTCTGAAATAAAGCTGCAGTGAAGAGACCATGGAAAAATTTACTGTGTGTTCAGAGAGGCTACAACCATTTCCTTCACTTCTGCACCAAACTCTCCATGGACTTTTAACTAATCAAAAATTAGTTCTCTTACATGCCTGCAATTATTGTAAAGATGTCAGCCAAACCTGCAAGTTCTTCACCCATGCAACTGAACACAGCCATGTAGCTTATCATCTGTGTAGAGGGATTTCACTTCAATATCAAAGTAGTAGTGACCATCACAGAACTGTTGTGCTGCCTTAACAGGACAGGTGAAAAGTCAATCGTACAACAGAAACTGTTACACTGTCCCAGACAGGTTTTCTGTAACAAACTTTCAATTAGAGACAATAAATGAAGGCAACAGTGATTATGAGTGTATTTTTGAAAACATAATTGGTTTGTAAATACATCCTTATGATGATGTAAATAGTGAGGCAGTCAATGCCCTGCAAACACCTATTAGGGTATGGACAAGGCTCTAAGGTTCAGAGGGTTTTATCACTGAGTTCAAGCAGATACATGGGATTACAGCCATAAAATACACAGCACAATATTCCTGCTTGTAGACAACTTGCCCACTGAATTCTATACAAGCTATGAATTGGTACATTTAGGACTCTGATGCGTGCTCTTCAGATTTCACATCTGAACTTCATTTTTAAAAGCTTTAAATGTACTTATCATCAAGTGAGATAACACTTTCTACTTTTACTTTTGCAGTAACAAAATACTATTCAGGAAAAGCAAATGGGAGGATTAAGTTTGCTATCAGAGAGCTGAAAAAGAAAAAAAAGGTCAGCATAGAGCAGGAGAGTGACTAAAAACACCCCTAGTGTTGGTCACAATCCTTTAATTAAAATGAGTAGATGAAAATCATTAGGCTGATTTCAATTTGAGCAAAGGGTTCATTTCAGATAGAATTGTCAGTCAGCTGCTTCTTTTTTTCCACATAAGATGGAAACTTGATGCAATTCTTTATTTTTAATATTGGAGGTATGAACTCTCTATTTCAGAGTGAGGATGTTGGTGATTCACCTGTTTCTTCAGTCTCTCTTGGACAAAAGAAAACAGAAATCTAAAGAGACAGTTGGTAAAATAAGAGAAAGGCAAAATAACTCAGTGCATTACCTGCACTGAAAAGGGTCTCACAGAGCACTGTCTGGATCCAAATGAGAATTTCTGAGCAGTTCACACTTGTCTTTGAGCCAATACTGAAATTTAAGCAATCTGTTTTGATCCCTTTGCTTGAAGAAATGTCCAAGGGGGCTAAATATATCCTAGAACCTGCAGGTATGTGATGTATCAAGTTTAGCAATGGACCAGACTAGATGTGGAGCTGTAGCCTGGACCTGTGCTTGCCAGGATCTCACAACAGGTGATGAGAAAGTCAGTTGTTTGATTTAAAGCACATGTATGAAATTATAACATCTTAAAGATGATATAATGACAAAACAACTCAGCTTTTTGACCTAACAGACTGCAAATTTGCAAAAATGGGTGGAAAGACAGAAGAAAGTCTGGAATGCAGAGAGTGAGACAGGTTAAACTCACCAACTTCATACCTTGATAACTTCCCCAGCTGGGTAAGCAGTGTAAATGTTCTCTACCTCATGCCTCCCTGCTCTGTTTTAGCTCATCTGTTACTGGTTCTCACCCTGTGTCTTCCTGAGGATGGAGGGCAGCAGTGAAGTCTCTCAAGCACCAGAACACTGACTCCTCCCTTGGAACAGCCATGGACTTTGGCTGGACATCTAACACTACAGGGAAGAATTCCTGTAACTTAAACCCCTGGTTAGTTGTTTTTTTCTGAAGACAGACACATCTCTGTCCAGCAGCCTGGATCACTACCAAATGGAAGGTGATGAAGATATGCAAAGAGACAGAGTTAACTGCTGATTCCACAGATACTGCCTTAGCTTGGTGAGCTCATCAGTGAGATTCCAGCTAAGCTGGGAATCACAACAAAGCTCCATTTTTTCCCAAGATGTGCCTGACTTTTACATGTCTGCCAGCACTCTGCACCTTGCAGTGCACCTCTGGAGATTCCATGGGATAGCTCAGATCTCACTGCAGCAAACTCCAGCTAATGGAAGGTGTTGGAGGGCATGAGACACTGCCTCAGGAGAAAGGTGTCAGACTGCTGTAAAATGATAGACATGAAGACATATCTTAACATACTGGTAAATTTACTCCACCTAGAAACTGCAGGTTTAAGAATATAACAAATCCACCTCATGGGAAGATTGGTATAAGAACCTTGAGGCCCTAAATTATACTGGATGTGGTTTTCCAGGGAGTTTGCTACCTTATAGACAGAAATTTAGTATGACCAGTGAAGCTCTGAAAAGCTTCCTCACCTTACTAAACTACTCTTCGAAGTGAAAATATTTGAAAAGAAAAAGGTTTCCTCTTCTAATAAATTAATAGCTTGAATAGATCATGCTTAAAGTTTTAAAAAGAAATAAAACAATAAACTGCAGTACTGTGATTTTACAAATCAGGCCAAATAGACATCCTCATAGCCTACCCTGGCAAACACTAAAGCATCAGGGACAGAGAAACCCTATGTGTAACTGCTCCTACTTAATTTTACAGGGAGTTACAGCTCATTTGGAGCAGCACACTAATTAACACAATCAGAGGCAAAAGTTCCAGAAATCTCCCAACAGCACACATTAGCATATATTGCCAAGAGACTTGATAAAGTTCAAAGCTTATCTTGTAGACTGCACGCTCCCTGTTTGCTCAGAGCAGCAGCTGGCCAAGTGATCTCCCTTCTTCTCAAACAGCAAAATCAAATTAGATTAGATCATCTTCCCTCCCTTGTAGAATTAAGATCGTGCTATGAAAACAAGGAAATTAGCTTTTGAAATCCTGTTTCTCACTCAAAGGCTACAAGGCTGAGGAATGGTTTTTGTACCAATTCAGCTGAGCTGCAACAGAGTGAGAGTGTCCTGTTTTCCTGGCAACCTGAAGGGAAGAGTTTACAGATCTGGGTTTGAGGCTGAAAGTGAGAGAAAAACCCAAAGTATAGGGTCAAAAAGGAAGGGAACAAAGGAGAAAAGGAAATGGATATGAGGTCTTGAGAAAAGACATCCAGAACTAATGTGGAAAGAGCTGCAGCAGTAGCTCTGAAAGCTTCTTGATTTGTTCACTCCATAGTAAAAGAGGAAAACTTTATTCCTGAAGTGACACAAGGAGCATGGATGTTGTACAGGAAGAAAAGCTCAGAACATATGGATAAAAGTAAAAATGTAGATCAACAACAAACCTTTATTATGGAAGGTGAAGAGTTTAAGTTCAGCTACCACAGTGATGCCAGATACCACCTAAAAATCAAAAAAATACCTAGCAGTGAATGAAGTTGAAAGGGGGCCATGCAAATGAGATCATGTATTTACAGTCTAGTTTCTAAAGCTGAATCACTGCACACCAAGCTGTGAGGTCAGTTGGCACAGATGCACTTAAACAAGCTTATAAAAACGTGTCCCCATTAAATTACCATGCTGCAGCAATTAGACACACTCCAGAAGACCAACCTATGCAATCTGTTCTGGACGAACAGCTAATGAGAACTAAGCTAAACCACTTTTTTTTCTGGTTCTGATTCCTCCTTTGACTATCCCCATAACAATGTTGCTAAACAACTTACACCTATAAAACAGAAAGGGGGAAAAGACATTTGCCTGCTAAGGACAGATGGAGCAGTAAAACTGGCCATGAGAATGCACAGAGGTAGCCATGGTGCATCTTCATAGTCACCCTAGACTGCATCAAATTTAGCAATTTAGCTTATAGCTTCCCCCCCAATACCTTGACTATGCTCTAGTTAGGCTGAGGGAGAAGCTGATTTGCTTTTGAATGCCAAGATTCTTCACAGCTTGATTTGCTCTACCATGACTGGAGCAGATTAAAAGATGAAGATAGTACTGGGAGAGGGGGAAAGAAACGTCAAAAAAAGACTTTCATCCATTGAAAACAAAAGAGGGATGGAGTGAAATGTAACTTTGGAAGCCTTTACAGGTTCATGTTGTATCTGAATGGCAAACAGCCAAAAACCCTCTCTGTAGTGACAGTAAAAGGTCTTTGTTCTGTTTGTACGAGGCCCACCCCCAAGTACCAAGTGTATGTACTGCAATTAACAGCTTGACACCTCTTTGTGTTTATAGACATTATACTCATAAAAAGACAGGCATTTCTCAAGGTAAATGAAAGCCCAAAAGGGCTTGTGTTACAGCCTGAAATGTCTCAATCCCCTGCAAATTCCCTGTGACTTGGCTCATGTCATTTTTACTGCAGCTGTTCCTTCAATTGGGAGTTCATATCACAAAACATGACAGTGAGAAAAAGAGCCAATGAGAATCCAGTGAACACAGCTTTTCCCTTCAAAAGATCCTCAAACACATAAAATTGCTTTATTTTGCTTCATTTTCAACATTCATAAACGCAATTGTGTTTCTTTTTCTACTCAATACCAAAAAAACAAGTGATCATTTGGAATATTACAGCTTCCATCTCAAAGGAACACAACCACAACTGCTTCCACTCCTTCCTAGAAGAGGTGAATGATAGGGAGGAGGTTGGGTTGCCTATGCAGGAGGTCCATACATTATTTTTCCCTATGATAACATCTGAATATTTTTTGCTTTCAGCTTCCTTTTGGACATGTATAAATTACTTTCAGAACATATTTAGAGCCAGTATTTTTTCTGTGCCAAATTAGATGCACTGAATATCTAATACGGGGAATAGCAAATGCTAATATTTCTGAGGCATAAAAACATGAGCTCTCTCTTCTCTCCAAATTCCCAATAGCAGCAGTTCCCAGTGTGGAACCAGGAAACAGAGGTTATTACCATCATTTCATCCAAACAATCTGTATCCTTCTCACTAAATAGTGAAATATTTGAACATCCAGACTGTGCTCACTTCTCATTATGAAACCCCATCTTGTTTATATTGAAGCTGGTGGAAGACTTCTAATTATTTCACTTACACTGATCAGGCAAAGATAAATGGTAAAGATAATTCACAACAGAGGAATCTTAGATACTGTACAATATCTTGGTACTCAGGTGATGAGTCTGTTTAGTGCTGTGATGGTTCTGTGATAGAGAAAAAAATAAAGAAAGAAAAATGAAAAGGAAAAAGGAGAAAGACAAGAGTTTGTTGGGGAAAACAAGACAAATGGAAAAATAATACATAGTGTATTAGCCAGGCAATCCACTGCAGGATATGGTGTCTGTGAGAGATTATATCCCATTTCCACTGAGTTTAAGGGAGTTCAGGAGGATTCCACTGAATCCATGTTAACCAACTGCAAAAAACTGAGTAATTATACAGAAAAAAATCAGCTCTGCTACCAAAGCACATCAGGCACTGAGTAACAACCTTAACTACACTTTTTACCTGTCCTGTATCCTGCCCAGCCTCTACTTTGAATGCCCAGTTCATGCCTTGGTTGCTTTCTTGGATCAATTCTAAGGAGTAATTTTGGCTATGATTTCCTCAGCATTTCCCTTTGTAAATCCTCATCTCTCAACATTTGTCTGTTTCATTCATAACCTTCTTCTTTTCAAATCTGCTCTGCCTTGACTTTGGCCATCTGCCCCTTGCAGAATTCTCAGGTCATTCTACTCTTGGAACTTCTTTCCTCTTAGTATTGTCTATCTCTAGCTTGCTATCCAACCTTTCCAGATAAAGAAGAAATACCCAATGTTCTGTGACAAATATCTTAAGCTCTCACAATTCCTGTGATGCTCCCTAATCCTGTGAGTTCTTTCAGTATCACTAGAATATACATATTCCCTATACATATATAAAGAGTTCCTACTTTAGTCCTTGCTTTTCCTCTGATCCTTTATATCCACTAGCTTCATATTTGTAATTTTTAGTATCCCATCTTTGTCAGAAAAGACCTTCTCCATCCCTCATTCAACTTATGCACCTTGTTTACTCTTCTTCTTCCTCTTTTTGCTCTCAGTTTCCTAGTATGAGTGAAAGGGTATTAAATTATCAATCTGACCCTTCCTATATGAATAACTTCCACAGAAATACGTATTTTTCTAAAAACAAAAAAAAAATATTAGTCAAAGCTTGTTTTGTATTCTAGCCTTATTTCAGCACTACCATATTTATTTCAACAGAATTTAAAATAGACTTAATCTACTTGGAGGAAACTTCTCTTCCTTTTATCCCCCAACTCCTGAAGCTTAGCAAGTTTTTACTGAGCAATGCTTTCCATGGGGATGGGACAATGCAATTCCTTAACTTGGCTCTCAAGCCAAATGAAAAATAGTTTTAACACACTTGGCACCTGGACAGCAAAAACAACAGATTGGGAAAATTGCAGAAAAGCATCAGTTCCTGCTAGAGCCAACAGGTGTGGAGAAAAATGAACATACTTCAGTACTGAAACCATGGAGGAACAACATGTACAGCACTGGCTTTCTGGTCCTTCCTCCTGGTGTGACACTGAGTGATGTTATGACAATGTTTTAAAAGTGTCACAGTCCTACTAATGGTGATAACAGGAAGGCCCCAACACTCACAAACAGCTTTTTCTCACAGCTTTCACAAGAAAGGATCCAAACCAGACTGACAACAGTT
>NW_009951961.1:46282-57483 GCF_000747805.2 Chaetura pelagica | reverse complement strand
CAATCCCTTCAGGGTCATTAAAAGACCTTCCTAGAAGTAATTCTTTCAGATTCCTTTGGTAACCTTTCTTTATGTCACGCATGCTGAGAGAACAAGCACAGCCTTGCTAAGCTTGATTTCAGTACCATCTACCTCAAAGTGGAAGCAGGCAGCTGCTAAGCTGGCTCAGTGGCACATAAGGAGAAATTCTATCTCACATTTACAATATGAATGACAAAGTATTAAAAACTGAGATGTAATTTCCCTTCAGCAGAAGGCCTCTAGAGGGGTAAATGTTCTTAATTAAATCAACTCCTCTTGCATCTGACATCATGAAATAGCTAGCTAACTACTTAGCTTTTCAGTGTGATATTCTTAATTTACAGGTCTGCAATTTCACATGCACTCAGGTCAAATGGTCCCTTGCTATTTCTATTCCATTCAAAACTATTAAGTCTAATTACACACACACAAAAAAAAAGGTTCCACTTGCTGTTAGAACCCAGGAGCACAAGACAGAAAGCAAATATTTGGCAAGAATCACTCAAGACTAATTGCTTTAAGTTGTCACCTTTCTGAAATCAGTTCTGTGCAAAAAGAAACAATAGATCATGGGCTTTCCCTGCCTGAAGAATAAAAAATGTATCCTAATGCAAGGTTCAGTTACTGGCAGCTCAGACATGCTATGAGATAGTAATAAATATGGGTAACACCAAATTCCTCTCAGGGACAGTTAAATCCCAATGCTGGGCTATAAGAGGGTCAGTTACAGTGACAGGTTTTGGGAGCCTTATTGGACAGAGTAAGACAGAGCAAGGAAACACCAGGGTGCGACAACGGTTCCTTCTAGTTGCTTGCAAGGTTACACTCCTGCCAAAGCTGTATTCATCCCCAAGTCAGAGCAGCACACTTGCCCAACAGGTTAAACATTCTCATGCAAGCCCACTAAAAACAAAACACTACGCAACTCACTTTTGTTTAAAATGGGGGTAAAATTCTAAAAATGGGGAGGAACGACTTACAACTGGAACTATAAAAAAGAAGCCCCAAACAGATGAAGCTGCATAGTAAAGAGCAAAACAAAAATGCACTGGGGAAAGCTGCCAGAGATCCTTTTCTGGTTAGACCCTAAAAGCTGAGAAATTACTTTGGGAGCTCATTACCTATCCACAGAGTGATGTATTTACGTGCATGGAAGTGACAGAGTAAGGAGAAACATATTTGGCTCATTCGTAGTAATTTCCCTGCAAAAACTATTTTTTGGAAGAAAAAATTATGCAGGGAGCTGAGCCAAATTTCCTTCTCTCTCTCTGACAAAATTGGATCATGATTCATCATATAAACAGTTGAATTTTAATTTATTCCTTTAACAAGTTTGTTTGTGTATTTCCTTGGAACCAAGAATTAATACACTCAGACACAGGAAAATGTTGATTTCCTTCCATCTTCTTTCAAATTTACAAATGTTGAGTCTAACTCCTGTTGGCATTCATTCTAGACTGGATAAAAAAAATAAAATACAAGGGTCTGACATATGCAAAGAGGTTCTCTGCTCTTTGTTGAGGTTAACACTGATTTCACATCAATCATTTCCTGAGCAGCAGCAAAGGCAGGATCCTGCCCATCGTCAGTGTGGGCATAGATGGTTGGTTATCACCTTCCTCAAGGAAAGATGTTCCATAATTATTCATTCACACTGTAACTCCATGGTGCCACTCCACAAAAAGAGGAAGGTGACATAGGAAAGCATTTGGCCTATTAGACTGACATCAAACTTCACTCAGTTCAGTGGATTCCAAGTAGGATGTAGCCATCTGGCATTCGTACATACATCGGGGCTCTGATGCTCACCCGCTAAATGAGCAGTTCACGAAGCAACACTAATGATGATAACCCTTCTGTTCTTTCAGTGAACAGCTCAGAGTCCTCCAGTTACTGCAACAAAAGAACACACCCAATTATATGTGGGAAGAGTCCCCATCCCTTAGCTCTGCTACAAGAGAGAAAGCAATTCTGCTACAAACTCTCGGTGAGATGGTGCAACGCTTTCAAGGGAAGCGATGAGTTAACGTTGCCAACTGTTGCTTCCAAGTGTCCAACGTTAAAAGGATGTAGCACAGACTCCTCCTCCAACTTCAGGAGGGAAGATTATAGATCTGACTACGTCTCTGAAGGGGGAACTAAACCTGTCAGTGCTACAAGTGCTATAAACACTCCTGGTGAAGTCAACAGCCACTTGGTACTAACCTGCCATAATCTTCTGTAGCACCATAAAACATTTCAAACCTTTTAGCTCAAGTGTAAACAGAGGAAGAACAAAGACACTGTGTGAACTTCTGAGCTACTGCTGCAACACTAGTTGTCTGCTACTTGATATGCTTTACAGAAACACACACACAAAATCCATAAAACTATGTAGAAATGGCATTTTCCACAAATATTTTGCAACTTTCAAACAGTGAGTTAGACATTCCAAGCAGGTTTGGCTCTGAGAAAGGTAAAAGTGCAACAATGTCTACCACAAAAACAGCTTTTGTCAATAATGGGTCGTGTGTCTCTTGGCAGAAAATCTGTGGACTCTGTCAAATAAGCCAAGTGAGGTGATTTGTACTTGCTACATAGAAATGTTGCAACTCGAATTCTATGTATGTAAATACTGTAATTGGTTCCCAGCGTTTGGCTCAGACAGTCAGAACATCTAAGCGTGTTTTGTAGACAAAGAGGGTGTCTACTTAGAAAGTAATTCAGCAAGAAACACCAGTGAGAGGGAGCATGCACGTGGATATTTATCTGTATATAGACATATATAATATACAGAGTAACACCTACACTATGTGCAACTTTAGATACCCCCTGGGAAGTGAGCAGTCAGGCAGATGGGGCCAGATCTCCATCCTCTGCTGCCTTTTGCTTGTCTGCTAACTTGGAAGAGAGAAACCAGACCAGCAAACTTGAGAGGAACAGTAAGTCTAAGCCCAAGGAATGCTGCTGTAGAAAGGCACAGGGCCTGATGGCTTTGTATTCAGAGCAGAATTGTATTTAATACAATTAATTACTTCAGTCTAGTCAGACCTGGTTAAGTCTCTATTGAAGTTAATTAGAAGATGATGGCAAAACACTTTGAACATGCAAATGTTAAATACTTTCATTATTAACATTATCCTTCCAACTGCTGCTAGAGCAGGAAGGTCCAGGATCCTCTGAATGGTGCAACATTGTAACATGAAAATTAAGGCCAGTACTTTTGCCTGGCTAGTCTAAACAAGACATTTCCTTGTTGTACCAATCGTGTACCTACCTCAAAACCACAGGAAAGCTCAGTCCCTACTTACCTCAGCACCAAGGAACTAACCTTTGTGATCCAACACCAACTAAAGGGCCGTGTCTGTTTTACATCATCTAATACCAGCACATAAAGACTGAACACTCACAAAAAAAGAAATGAAAACTGCAAGGTGGGAATAATGAGGAGCAGGAGAAATCTAATTGCTATCCTTTGAACTTCTACAACAGAATTAAAGTCACCTTCTGCCCTTCCAGCACTGCCATGCAGAGTATTGAATCTCTGCTTGGTAACACAGCTTCAGGCAAATACCCAAAGTAGATTAAAAAGCAGTGGCTGAGGGCAGAGAGAAAGGAATCAGGCACTAAATCAAGAAAGGTTAAAAGGACCAGGTCATGTTTAGTTCTTAAAACAAAGACTCAACTGCATGCAACTATATAAAAGGTTATAAGAGAGAGCAAAAACTAATTGTTGCAACAGGGGGGCTGGACTCAATGATCTTCAGAGCTCCTTTCCAACCCCTGTGATTCTATTATTGTTCCTAGTCCAAAAAAAAGTGGAATAAAAAGTAATGAGAAGCTGCCATAAACAGGAAAATGAAGGACTGAGAACCTTCATAACTCAGAGTGGAACAAGCAGCCCAAAGGCTTGAGCCTCAATACTCATCACTGAGGGTATTCAGGCTTAAGTAAACACCCATCTGTTAAAGAATATGTTGCTATAATTGCTCCTGCTATTATGCAAGGAGGTGGAATGAGAGTCCCACCAAAGTCTGGGGATTGGATACCTACCATTCATTCCTTTCACATTTTTTGGAACATTTATTCAGAACAGCAAACATCTGGTTCTTAATCCCTCAATTACCACTGTTTCCAGCCCTAAAGAATTAATTATGGAATTCATGAAAACAGTTTATTTGATAGCAATAGAGTGAAAAATACTGCCTACAAACTTCTACATCGCTAATGGAGCTGTTTAATTGCCCTTTTTCTAATATATATATATATATATATAAAATTTCCATTAAAAAAATAAGGAATAGAAAGCTGTCCCTGGGCAGAGACCTTTGCAGCAGTGTGTGTCACCAGAGAATTACACAGCACTACAGACTCAAGCTCCAATTCATGTTGCTGGCCTCCTTTGAAGAGCACTCTGAGATCTATTGATGAAAAGCACTGTAAAAAGTGCTAGATATTTTCATTAGTATTCAGTAGGACAGAATTCTGTGGCTTGGTTGAATTCAAAGGGACCTGCTGGTATTTATGAAAGCTGATAAATTTCACAGAAAAAAAAAAGCTCTGGGTAGGGGCAGGTTGTGTTTTTTGACAATCTCCCAGCTGCCTGCACTGCAGGCTGACTTGGTATCAATGAACCAATCTAATGCCTGCTTGCTTCTTATTCTTACCATTTCCACAACATGGTATTTTAATCTATTTCCAGGTACAAAAATCAGGTAGTGTCTAAAGTGTCATCTTGATAAAGAAAATCTGCATTTCTGCCTGGGTTTTCAGAAAACTCTGCATTCTGGCACTTCTGTTGCCTCTCCTGGTGCTGAGCAGCTCTCCTGATGCAGCTGGCCACCAGAAGATGTTTATTCCATGAACACCTCTGTTACCATGTTACCACCATGTTATCATCAGTAGGACAGATTTCTGTGGCTTGGTTGAATTCAAAGGGACCTGCTGGTATTTATGAAAGCTGATAAATTTCACAGAAAAAAAAAAGCTCTGGGTAGGGGCAGGTTGTGTTTTTTGACAATCTCCCAGCTGCCTGCACTGCAGGCTGACTTGGTATCAATGAACCAATCTAATGCCTGCTTGCTTCTTATTCTTACCATTTCCACAACATGGTATTTTAATCTATTTCCAGGTACAAAAATCAGGTAGTGTCTAAAGTGTCATCTTGATAAAGAAAATCTGCATTTCTGCCTGGGTTTTCAGAAAACTCTGCATTCTGGCACTTCTGTTGCCTCTCCTGGTGCTGAGCAGCTCTCCTGATGCAGCTGGCCACCAGAAGATGTTTATTGCATGAACACCTCTGTTACCATGTTACCACCATGTTATCATGTCAAACATTCCCACCTCTCACACCCTGCAGCTCAGTGGATTCACATCCTGCTGCTTTCAGCTGCTGTGGAGAAATAAAATGGAATGGCAAGTCAATCACCAAATGTTCTAGTACTCTGGTTTTAAAGATGTCACTGCTGGTAGGAATGGAATGTACTGTTCATCAGTTTATTCAACTGGCTTTGTCACTAGATGTATTTTAAGTAAACATCTTTTATTCTTACAAAACATTTTCACTGAGTGACCAATACAAATAACAAACATTATGATTCCACCCAGCAATGCAGACTCTCAATAATAGCTCTAACATCCCTGCTAGCTCAGGGCAGCCTAATTGACCACTATAATTTATTTCAAGGTTAGCATGATTTGGACAGCTCTGGAAAACATGCCTTTGTTATTGGAGCCTTCTGTATACATTTGCTGTGGTCAATCTTTTTCTACCTACTGATTTAGCCTGTTATTCTGTGTGGATAAGGTCCTTAAGACATCAATTAGTAACATGAGGAACTGAGTCATTTCCCCTCATGCTCTTTAAAATCTCTCTAGGTAATATTTATCAGCACATTACAAGTTGATGGCTGCTTTACCTTTGCATATTTCTACAATAAAGCTATCTGCATCTCTTACTTGATGCTTAACCTTTATTAAATTTGCAGCTGCTCTAACATCTTTATATATTTATTAGTGCCATTAGATACCTTAGAATAATGTACTGAAAGGGGAAAACACACACCTACTTATGTAGTTTTAGCAAAAATAATTCTGAAAGCCTTGTAAAAAATTACATTCAAGTGTTCTGAGATTGGGTTTATGTTTTTGGTTTGGCTTCATTGTTGTTGGTTTTTACCATTCCATTACAGACTCTTATTTATCTATTAATTTCTTCATGGCTCCAGCATACTTCAGATGACAATAGACCTCCAAGTGGAGGCCAGGAAGACATATGTACCTTAACATTTAGAGTTTACAAAGTACTGAACCCAACCAGTCCAAGCCATGTAACCCTTCTCATTTATTTCTTGCTTTCCAAATTGCGTCAAAACTGTGTATGTTCCTATTCCTCCAGATTGCTCTGGGATCTGTTAATTCAAAGATGTGTCATGCCCCTCTAGCTGGGGCTTTACCAGGGACAGGGAATAGGACACAGCAGTGTAGGAAAAGAACCATTGAGACAGAACTGCAATAATTAAAAAAAACCCAACATCATCCAGAATGAGTAAACATTGTTACAGACAAGAGCAGAAAACTGCAGCATTCACAATTAACTTTGCTGAGGATCCTGCAGCTCACTCAACTGGTACCAGGTTCTACACACTTTGAAAAATCCTTTTCCTAACTATTTCCAGCCTCAGCTATCATCAACTAAAACAAACCAACAAAAACCCCCAAAACTTAACCATCATTTGGTGACAGAGAAAGCACAGCCAGGCTGCAGGCTGGGCTGGCTGTCAGTGGCTGTGGCAGGGAGCTGTGGTACCAGCTCTGCACAGCACCCCTAACAAGCAGCCAGCAATCGTAAGTCTCTTACCCCAATAATTACAGGCCTCAAAACACCTCTTGAACAACATTATGGTCCAGTTCTGCCTTGTAGCTCATCCTTCTGAGGGAAATGTAGTAACAGGAGCAAATTCTGAAAGAAAAGTCTTAACTGGCTGATCTCAATTGCCACTGTGTCCACACACAACGTGTCCCTTTCAAAGGGGCTTCCACTGCTATTTTAGGTGGCAAGAAACACAGATAAACTATGATTTTCAGAAAATATTAGAGGGCTTTCTTAAAAGAAGCCCTTTTTCTATGTGAACAAAGCATTCCACAGCACTTTTATGAAGGCTAGAGAACTTATCCCCATGTAAACCCACAGGATGCCAATTTCCAAGGAGAAATTAAACCATTGGAAATACTCTCCTCAGAGAATATTCAAGTCTCAGATGGGAGACTATGCTATTATTAGATGTTCTCAATATATATTAGAAAATTACAAATTCTGGTAAATCTCTCTGTTGGCAATGTTTTTCTTGCATATGAAAATTTCCCTGGCTGAAATCCCAGCCTAATCAAACATTAGTTACTGCAGTTAGTTCTTTAGGAATTCTCTTGTCTTTCTCAGCATTAGAACTAAAAGCAGCCAGTTAGGAATTAAATGGTACCTGGAAGGTCCAATATCCTTAGACACTAGAAAGCTTGACTTTCTCTGGCCTCTCAAACCTGCAAATCCCCAGATAAGACAGGTCTCTCATCCCAAATCATCCAAAAAAATAGGACAAACCTTGGAATCTGAAACATTTTTCTCTCTGTTAAATGCAGGAATAAAATAAGAATGAGGAGCATAGAAGGATCCAGCATGGATATCAAATGGCAAATGCTATAAAAAGCCATCTCACACTTACAAATTCTATTGTCAGATGACTTTGGTGTTCAAAATCATCTTTTTATTCACTGAATAAAATCCTACCCCATTGTCATGGATACCCAGAGCCAGCAGACACCCATGAAGGACTAACAATTGATTTCCTCAAAGAATAAAACCTCCTCCCCATTGCTGAGGTTTCTTACTTACCAGTTGGGACAGCAGGATCCATTGTTGGCTTTTCCCAGGTATTGATCTGCTCCCAGGTAAATCCATTGGTTCCCAAGGCCACACTGTAACCACAATTGCTGTAGTGCTCATCAAATGAACAGCCACCTACAAACCAGAAAAAAAGAATACATCCCTCTATTAATGTTGTGGATCTCTTTACAGTAGCCCATTTACTAAAGTATTTTGCACTCAAATTTACAGACAGAATTTTTTTTTAAAGAAAAAAAAAAAAAGGAGAAAAAGAAAATTAATTTCCTCCCTATGACATTTCAGGCAGCACAAAAAGCATCCAGAAATGAGGGTTGTACTTTCCAAACTTTGTATCCATTGGAAGCCTTTCTTTTCTCCCTCCATGATGCTGTTTCTTAGATCAATTTCCCTTTATTTCAACCTGTTATCTTTATGACTTCAAGGACAATTGTGCATGAAACACACGTGCAGGAATATTTGCATTTAGGTCCCAGCAACTCCTATTAAATGACACACAAATCCTTCAGTTTAGACCTTAGTTGTGCCCACAGCACCTCTGTACTTCTTTGGTTTTCTCTCTTAGGGAAGCAAGGACAATTTTTCTCTGCAGATACTAGTTCTCCAAAGTCAACTGGACACATCTAACACTTCAGAGCTGCAAGGACTGAGCAATGCTCAGGGCAACACTAACTTGCTCTGCCAGCCAAACTGCCAATTGCTCTTGACACTAATCAGAGAGTTATATGCACAGAGATGTTCCTGACTCTTTACTCCTTCCCACAGGCTCTGTTGCCTTCACTCACACACAATAAATAGCTGGTATGTGAGAGATCTGTTGTTCTTTTGCAATAAAGATTATCCAACAATAGGGGCATGGAGGCCTTTAGTTTTCACCTCTATTTTCTATTCTTTAACTCCCTAGGAAGCCCAAACTTGTTTCAGTTCCTGTGAAACACCTCCTAATAAACAAACAAATATGTACCATGTCATTTATACTTATTAAAACCTTATTCTGGTGAAGGATTTCATATGCATTCCAACTGCAACTGGTTTTCTATGTGGTTCCATGTAACACAAATTCTTTCTATTTAAATATATACTGCAAGGATGTGTTGTGTAGAGAGTGACACTCAAAAACACTCTGATCCTAAAGAAAAAAAAGAAAGATAAATCTTGTAATAAAAAAAAATATTTAATTTGATATATTGTGTGTTTTCATTATAGATAGACCTGACTACAGCAGATTTTGACTTTTGCAATCTTGCCTGTTTCAGTAGAGTCTGTGAATATTTAGGAAGTCACTGTTTAATGGTTGGTAATTCTTGCTTTAAGTTTCCTGCACTTGTGAGACTTTCTCAGCCAACAAATAAGGCTGGATTACACTAACTGCTTCCTTAATTTTTGAAACTTAATTTAGATGAAAAAGTTCAAATTTGAGATCTTAAACATGCTCATTAAAACATCCAGGGGAAAACAAAGGTGTTCTGGGTTGTGTGGGAGTAAGTCACCTCTTTCACAGCAAGTGGGTAGAAGACATGGTATCAAACACACTGCTCTCAGTCTCCAGCAGAGTGTTCTAATTTTGATAGATTCTCTTCGATAGCACAACTTCAGACAGACACCATTTCCACCCCACCTCTGTTTAACATACTGCAGCACCCACTAACAATGTCAACTCTGAGCTTTCGATAGCACAACTTCAGACAGACACCATTTGCACCCCACCTCTGTTCAGTACACACTAACAATGTCAACTCTGAGCTGTTACTTTGAGGGGATTGTAAATATTCTCTGATCAAGCCAGACCATTGTGTGAGGCCTCATGTACATCAAGAAAATTGCCCAGGTGCTGCTCCAAACTCCCAGAAGCATAACAAGCAATAGTCACAACATATGCAGTAGCAGTCCTCATTGAACAGGGAGTGTAACTGTCAATATCTTGGCATAATCAAACAGTTTAATTTCTACACACTGAGATACATAAAAAGTTGGAGGAGGAGCTGAAAAAGGGATACAAGTGAGAACTTCTGGAAACAAATTGGGAGTTTTCACTGAAAAGAGATAACACCTGAGGAAGTTTTAAAGTGCCTTGTCTGAAAGTCTAAGGTAACTTTGTAGTACAATTGGACAAGAAAGGAAAGGGTAGACTCTGGAGAGCCTTACAAGTAACAACAAGCCTCCTACATGTTAAAGAAAGAAAAGCTTAGTCGAAAAACCTCCAAACACAGAGTGACAAGGCAATAAGCCAGAAGGATTCATTTACTAGAAGCAACAGAACCGGAATTTGGAGAAGTGAATTTGCAGGGAATGAGGAAAAGGAGAAAAACCTGAAGTCAGCTTCAAGGGCTCAGATGAGCAGGCTGGCTGCCTGCATTGGGGTCACCCAGAGGAGGGAAGTCTCCATCTGCTTCTTGCTGCAGGGTGTCAAGAGAGACCAGAATTGAAAGGGAAGGAAAGACTCAGATGGGACCCAGAGCCACATTAACTTATGAGCTAGAAAGACCATGACTCCTCTGTCCCCACTGTTACAGCATGTGTTGTATTACAGAATAGGAAAGAAACTTCAGAAAGAGGAAAGAACCACAACACCCCCAACAACAGTCATTGGGGTTACTCTAAGTGTCAGACTGGCTCATGTTCATGTCTGCCAAACAAGTTTATCACACTTGGTCTTGGTCCTCCCTTCCTGGTAGAACATGGCAGACATTCCAGCTTCAATCACTGGCAGCCACCTTCAGAAAATCAGTTGTGACACTTACACCCAATTTCACCACAGGAATTCAAGACCCTTCAGGAACCTTGGTCTCTGCAGGATGGTTTCTCACCCAGTTCCTCTCCCCGCTTCCTGGCATTTTGTCCTTCCTTAAGCATGTTCCCCAGAGGCTTTCCCTCCCCAGGGGGTGCTGCCTCCTGCCCTGTCAGGCAGGGGCCACCCCAGCCTCTCCTCGCAGCAGCTCTCTCTCCAGCCCACCAAGTTGTCCGCACTCAGGGGACAAACATCATCTTTTAACCACAAACCCAGCACACGGATACGCAGCACGAACACCAACAAGGGCTTCTAAGCACAAACCCAGCCATGGGGTTGAGTCAGGTTGTGTTTCCCCACCCTCCCCTGGCAGGGGAGCCAGGCAGGCTGAGGGACACCCCACAGCACCATTGCCACACAGAACCATCCACCCCAGTGGCAGCTTTGCCACCACCCTCAGACAAACCAAGAGGGTTCCATTCATCTCTCAGGTCTACAGCCTCACTAAGACCAGTGTGCCAGACCTTGTTCTGGGAACAAGCCCCAGGAAGAGGTCCTCAGGCAGGCCCTGCTGAA
>NW_009951961.1:43444-46257 GCF_000747805.2 Chaetura pelagica | reverse complement strand
CCTCAGGCAGGCCCCGCTGAACAGAGCACACCAACAAGCTCTAGTCCCTGTTGAAGGGTAAACTGGGACAAGGAGGGAGAGTCTGAGACAAAAGCTTGTCATGGTACCCCTTCTGTGGAATATTGTTGATCCAGATGAAAATGCTCGTACATCCAAGTGCGTGTTCAGGACAAGCAGCTTCCAAGCAAGCTAGCAAGGCAACACAGGGCAAAGGTGCATTTGATGTGGGATTCTTCTTGCACAGGTGCTCCTCATGCTCACCTCATGGGATTGCATGACCCACTTACTGCACAAGCACCAAGCTACTACAACATGCTTGGAAATTCCATAAGTCCACCCCACTACTTAATTTCAGTTTAAACTAAAAATTTACCCATGGATTTTAATTCCACTCCATTATGAACAGTAATACCAAAAGGGACCAACAGGCTAAAACTAGTAAATGTGTTATTTTCACTGATGTTAGCAAAAGCTTAATATTAAGCTTTTCCTAAAACACACTGTCTATGTGGATCCCTAAATGTGAGCTACACTTAAATATGCTGAAACTTAAAGAGGAAAGAAAAAAAAAGGTTAGGTCCATCCTAATGCAAAATCTTCCTTTGCTGTAACATAAACTGTTTGGCAGCAGAGCAGGGGTATTCATTAACATGGGGAAAAAAAATAATCCACAATTTGGGAGGAAAAGATGCCGCTCAATGAATTTGGATGCCAGGTTTGTATGTTAAAATTTTAGCCACACACAAAAAAAGCTGTTTCAGGAAAACGAAAACATTTCACATTAACCAAAATTGGGTTCCTCATCTTCATAGACTGTTCACAAGAATTCAGGTTTTAAAAAGCAAACTGGGATCTTGGAGTCTTGCCACTGGTTGGCTAAAAATTAAAGTCATAAATGCAGTTGCTAAGTGGGGCAAAAAAAAAGACAGGAAACTGAAATGACTTCAATATTGTTAGATAACACATATGGTGTTGACCCCTTTTTATAAAATGAAACCCAAACAAGAGAAAAAGCTTTTCCCTTCCTGAAGAGGGTCAGATTGAAGCAAATAACAGCTCACATAGGAAGGATAAAATATCCCTTGTTTCCCACTGCAGGCTTGTAACAATGCCACTGCTCATCTGAGTGATGCTAATTAATCTTGAGCAGACCTATCATCAGTTACTGAGACTTGCCCCCAGATTAAATGTAAGCCAGCCTTGCATAAATTGAATGCCTCCTTTGAATATATAATTGAATTTGCAGAAGTGTGTGCCAGGGGGGTGTTTAAATAACTGCACAAATATGATAAAAAGAACTTCACGCCATTAGATCTAATTCAGTAAGCAAAAATAATGGCAGGGCACGTTCCAATTAGGGTTTGATTTATTTATTTTAACAAACCCAATTAGTAGAATCTTTTATAAAGTCATCCAATGTCAAACTCTCATGGACTCTCCAGATTAAAAAGAAATAAATATAAATGCCAACAATCATTCTAAAGAAGGATGAAGAAACATACCAATGTAGGAAACCACATCAGTTATCCTGCATTTCTAAATACACACAGAAAATAGTACAGCATTAGATGTTATTTGCTCAAGCAGTTACAACATCCCCAAGGTGAGGAGGAGTTGGAACAGCAAGAGTATCAGGCTCTTGTCTGGGCACCTCTACTATGAAGACAGGCTGAGGGAGTTGGGGGTGTTCAGCCTAGAGAAGGTTCTGGGGAGACCTTAGAGCACCTTCCAGTGCCTGAAGGGGCTCCAGAAAAACTGGGGAGGGGCTTTCACCAGAGAGAGCAGTGATAGCACAAGGGGTAAACTGAAAGAAGGGAGATTTAGGTTAGACATTAGGAAGAAATTCTTCACCCTGAGGGTAGTAAGATGCTGGAACAGGTTGCCCAGGGAGCTTGTAGCTGCCCCATCCCTGGAAGTGTTTAAGACCAGGTTGGATGAGGCTTGTGCAGCCTGTTCTACTGGGACGTGTCCATGCTCAGAGCAGAGAGGTTGGAACCTGATGATCTTTGAGGTCAATTGAACCTTCACCATTCTATGATTTTATGTCCCACTCCAGGCCTCTTATGCCCTCTGGGGCATAAGTAGTTAGCTTTTAACAATAATAATAATAAAGACAACAATAATAATAGGCAGAAATTCAAAAAGTGTACAACACTTCTGTGGAACATCCCTTAGTCTCAAAAAATACGAGACAAGAAGATGAAGAATCAAACACTATTATGAGCAGGTAGGACTTATGAGCTACAAAACTCCACAAATTAACACACCACTCATTCCAGTCTTTCTCATCTCTCCCAATGACATTCTTATTAACAAGGGCTATAACAGATACATTTAGCTCATTAAGGTAACTTCTATTATGGGACTTATTTGCAACTTTTTTTTCAGACTGTGGGCTTCACATGGTATATCTTTGAGAAATGTCATTGCATATTCTTGTGGTGGGAAGGGAGAAAAGAATAAAAGCACATATGTAAAGCTTGTTTCTTTTGTTCTTTGAGATAAGATAAATCATGCTTTGTTTTTTTGTTGGGTTTTTTGGTGTTGTGTTGTGTTTTTTTTTCTTTAAGATGGGATAAATCAAGGGGATTTTGGACTTTCCTCCCTCAGGAAAAGAGATGAAGATGAAGAAAGATGTAGAAAGATGAAGATAGAACATATCATCCACATGCAAACAAGCAACTCAAAATGCTAAGCTGAAAAAGAAATTGGATCCAAACTCTGCAGACCAGACCTATTTCTAATGAGCACTGTCCAGCAGCCTCAGCTCTCAACAGACATCAGCCCAAGAGGAGGACAAGTATGGAGGAGGG
>NW_009951961.1:28468-43433 GCF_000747805.2 Chaetura pelagica | reverse complement strand
GCAGGAGGGCACTTGTCCCTCAAGATGTCATTAGCTTCAACTCTAACACCCGAGGAGCAAAGTGCTGTGTGGAGCCCTAGGTATCTGCACTGCACAGGGTAGGAAGTTTCAGAAAGAACAAAAGTAACAGTGTATCTCATTTGCCAGAAAATCATCCTTCTGCCATCACAATGTCCACCTGCTGTTGTAACTGGCCAGTTTCAATCAGTACTTTATTATTTTACACAACCATGTATTCTATAGTCTCAGATTTTCACAGGCAATACTTCTGCAAAGAGAAAGGAGCTCTTGTTACTGAGTCAAAGGGCACCACGTATTCACTTTGCATTTAAACTCAAACAAGGCAGAGAAAGATGCTCTAACTCCTCAAACCGCAGATAAAAGTTCAATCAATTTTGTTGTCTCAGCAGTTAGCAGAATCTCCACCAGGGGAAACCAAGGAATAGATGCCCCAAAGTGTAATAAGGTATAAACTGCAAGTAAAGCATCCCTAAAAACTTACCCTGATGTCAATTGTTTAAGAACTGAGCTTAGACCCAACATAAATTCAAGGTAAATTACTTAACCATGAAACACAAACGCACTGAAAACCAGGCTCCTTGACTTCTGGTGCTCTCAAAGGTGCTTCTTTCAAGATATCCAGATGTTGTGCATTTTAGAAGTAAACATCAGTGATTTCTCTAGTACCTCCAACACATTCCTGTATGTGATTTACTTTCTACTGCAAGTCCTCGTTGCCAGGGCACAATTCACTTGCCATGGGGCAGTTCCATTTCTTCTTTCCCTCTTCCTCTTAATGGAATATTATTAGACCTATAGTCTGGAAGGGGCTAGGCTAGTCCTCTGAGATATGGGGAAATATTGCCTGGCTTAGGAATAGATCATTCTCATTAGATTTGACTGAATTTCATTTCTTTGGCATGATCCCTGTGCTAAGCAGATCCCTCAGAGAGTGGGGAGGGAAGAGCAGAAAGTATGCACTTGCTTTTAACTAAAGCAATGAACGTTGTTTTAAAATGTCTGTGTATAGTGGTTTTTGTTGGGTAGTGGTTGTGGGGCTTCCCTCTAAACCAGGTTAATCCTTGCAAAAACAGAACACAGCTTTGACAAGTGCTCTACTGGAAACTAATGGTCCTTAAGTAGGCTCAAGTTTAGAATTATTTGTATCACTGTGATTTCAAGTGCTACCAGCCTATCAAAGAAGATTACCAGACTATGGGTATATATATTTATTTTTTTTTTAAGTCTTTTCCAAACTGATATGCTATGTCAAATTGCTATCTTCGCAGGTTGAACATTACACTTCTATTTCCAAACACTTTGCAGCAGCTGAGGAGAAGAGTTCCCATGCTCACACACAAGAAAACCTGCAGAAACACAGTCAGTGGTCACATGTTCATGGCACAGGAACCTTGCTAGTATCAAAATATTGCTGGGACTGCATAAAAGATCATGCATTGTCTTCAGGAGGAGCATCACCCATAACATAGCTTAATATTATAAAAGGAACAGATTGAAAAGGTCTGGCAGTGCTTAATGAAACACCTAAAGGCAAAGTGTCCTCCCAGTAATAAGAAGTTTTTCTGCAGTACTTCTCTGCATAAATTATTGGTCCCAAATGTGAAACAGAGCCTGACAAAGTTATCCTCCTAATCCCATGGAGCCACTCTGCCTGAAAGCAAGAACTGTGGCAAGGATCCCAATATATATGGAACAAGAATTTAAGCTGAATTTCCTGAACCTGTCAGGTTAAGCTAAGTTTTCATTCTGAAACTCATTATTACAGGTTTTTCTTTCCAAAAGCTTCCCTACAAGTCTCATCATTTGAGGCCTAGACCAGCTCATACATTCATTACTAATTCTGAACTTCATAATCCACCCAAGGATCAGTAAAAATCTCTTTGAAGTATCCTAGGAGTAAAACTAACCCTACATGTCATTTGTTGAAATTTTTATGGCTAAATCTAGGATGACTCATGTAACTTCACTTGCCAGAATCAGTGTCCTTTATTTAATACCAAGATTATCTTTTTCCTTCTGACAGCTTAGCTGTCATTATTTCAATAGCTCAATATTAACATTTTATTGCTTTTGTTAAGTGCAAGGATACACATAGCTGCAATCACTGGTTTTTCTTACACTGCAAAACAAAATCAGTGAAGACACTGCACTTTTTCAAAGAACCTCAACTTGACATTTTCAGCTTAGTTTCATTCTGCTGAAAGAGATTCATTTCCATAAAGAGTTTTCAGAGTTTTTTCCTACACTAACATCATGAAAGTTGAAAAATACAACAGGTTTTCCAAACCACAAACTATTCTTAAACTGATATTCCGCTTTATCCCTTCGTATGGTTCTGGCTAATAAACTTCTTAATTCCTTAGCTCAATGGCTTTCCAGCCTTGGAGAAAGGCTCCTGCTTTCTTTATAGTATGATGAAATGAAGATTCCTTTCTAAAATACCAATTTGTAGCATTTACCTGCTTTTATTCTTGTAGTCTAAATTCTAAACCTTACTCTGCTTCAGTTTGTTTTTTCAGAATCTTTTTTTTTCCCCTAAAATGAAGCCATTCTATATTCCATAAAAACACCTTAAATTATTAGCCACATTTATTGAAGATGTGCTTGGCTATATTTGTCAGTAAAAAACAGTTGTAGGGATCTGTTGTTTCTGCAAGAAAGAAAAAAAGGTAACATTGCTTTATGGTGCATTTTCACCACATTCTACATCAACCACTGCACTGGAGTCTTGGACTCTCTATTTTCTTAATTCAAGCATTTTCTAATATCACATGAAATACTTACTCAAGCTGCACAGTTGTTTAAAATATGTACTTATTTTTACCATCCACTGAGGCAGAAAAAAACTGGAGATAAATGTTTCCCCACTTATCTGATATTCCATTAGTAAGCCTGTCTTTCTCAGTAAGATTTTATACACACTTCAAATTAATGTGTTTGAACTTAAAGCAAGAAGTAGTCATTGACTGACTCATGTTACACTTGGTGATGGATAAAACATTGTCTTAAAATACACGATTTCAGGAATTCCAATATCACCTACAAGCCTTCCAGTCTTTCTCCTTTCCCTGTTCCTTAAGTGCAGCTGGGTTTCCTGTTTTGGAGCAAGACCTTGTAAGCTGGGATTCTTCTGTTTTGAAGTTCATGGTCAGAAAGCAAGGATAGATTAAATAAAGGTAGGAATCCTGGTTTATTGACACATTTCTCAACATGGCACAAAATTAAACCTCATCTGGTTGCAATCAAATGTAACTAGAACAGACTTTTCGCATTTTTAGAGAAGAACATAAAAGCTTAATGAGCTGGCATCTTCATAATCACAGAATTGTCATGGTTGGAAAGGGCCTCTGAGATCACTGAGTCCAACCATCAACACAAATAAAAAACCCAAACAAGCACAAACAACCACACACCAGAAAACTCCCACAAAAAACCCCTCTACAAGCCCAACCACTAGACCATACCTGGAGAACACATCTACATGTTTCTTGAATATAACGCAATATTACTTTTGAATAATCACTCCATTAGCTCAGTCTTCCCAGATGAAGCCAAAGGAAGCAAATTAAACCAATGCTGAATTTCAGGAAGTCCCACTGTTCAGTCTGCAAAGGCCTCTGTGAAGCTGGATGCCTTTGGCATTTTGTGAAGCCTCACCACCACATCCACTAAACCAACCCCCTCCACACCTACCATGGACTAGTAACTACATGTTTCTTTTGCACTCACTGAAAACTACCCACAATATATATAAAGACATGTTTATACACACCCTTCCCATTTATACCAGTAGTTTAAATGTTTTCTTGCAGAAGGCTGCTATTGTATGTTAATTATTGGTGAATTATACTGATATTTTGATTAAATAGCTTCTAAAGAAAATAGGCAATTAAAGCTCCAGCATTGTGCTGGTCTCCAAAGACTGCTCCTTGATATTTGAGTCAACATTTGCAGCATAGCCTAGCTCAGCTGTATACTGGTTGAATGTGAGAAGATTATTTAAAAAGCTGCATGTCATTTATTACTGAGTATCAACAAATAAAATCTAATTGGCTAATACAATGGTAATAACTTGCAATGAGTGTTACAATTGGTATATCTTGTAAAATTTAATAAGATGGTTATTGGAAACTATTCCCTGGGAGTGGCTGTGTATATAACTTTTATTGAGGTCTAGTAATTCTTATAGCTACAAGTTTGTACATTTCTCACATTGAGGTTCTCTCTTACAAAATAACCTTTTACTTGTTGCTGACAGTTGCTGTTTCAAACTGCACTGAAAATGCAATATCAAGGATATTTGAAGATGTATTTTTTAAAGTCTTTTGAGTTAAACCATGATCTTCATTCATTCAGTGTGTCAGCAGCAAGTTAAGCTCAGGAATAACCATGGTCAGGCAGCTGCTCTGCTTTCAGGTGCCCTGGAGTCCAACCAGGGGCAGGAGGACAAATGCCAGTCTGTGCAAAAGCCCTGGCAAAGTTTGATCAATTGCCTGATGACTGAGGCACTAACAATCAGCTACAGAGTAAAATTTTAGTGATATGTTACTTTATTATGTTTATATTTTTTTCCCCCATTTCATTTATTCAATCTCTGCATTTTTCACACTCCTTTTCTCCCTTGAAGTTCCTGTACTATTTTCATTGCAGTGTCCAGATGCTTTCCAGCATCACAGTGAAACAGGGCACATACAGAGTGTGGAAGCCCTGCACTGTCCTCTGCAGCACAACATACACATGGAATGATGGGCAGAGCTGCTTGCTTTTAGTCTCCAGGCTCCTGTGTAAATTTTGTCCAAAGAATATATAGTAAATACATGCCAGGAATAAATAGCAGCTCTGCGTAATAGTACATATAATTCCTGAAAATGGAGTTCCCTGTCTGCTTAACCAGATTTCCTACTACAACATGGAAGTGTATGTGCAGAGATGACTCTTTATTACAGCTATGAAGCTTCTGCTTCTCATATTTGACCCAGAACTTGCATTTAGCAGAGCTGCAGTGTTCTAAACTCTGTGTTAAAGAGGGCCACAAGGGGAAAGGAGAGAACATTTAGGGAAGCATTAGCACAAATGCAGCTCTCTGCACAGGCCCATAAGGTCACTACAAGAGAGCTTGCCTCCATCTTCTGATGTGGGGAGATTATTTGCCAATAACAGGTTGTAAACAGTTCAATGTCTGCTGAGGTTCTTGATTTTAGAGGACTTCCAAACCGTAAAATGGACTAATTTTCAACATGTTCACTACACACTTCATTTCAAAACAGTTTGGGGCTGTACTTGTCTTTCACTACAAAACTTCCTTGGTAACAAACACAGAAAAATATTCCACCATCCATCCAAGGCCCTTTTCCTATCTCTGGAACAGGTCATGTCCAGTTTGAGGGTGAAACTTCGAATAATACATTTCTAACAGAAAATATTTTTAAAGAAACATTTTCTGAATTCCCTAGTTCTTTTAAAATAGCATCAAGCTGGAACTGTGCAAAGAGGTGTTAAGAGCTCAAAGCATTTCTTTCTAAGACTTGAGAGGCCCAAGGTGAAGGGATCTAAATGCAATCACTTTTCAGGATACTGAATGACTAGATTCTAGCAAGACATTCTTCTCTGTCATATAAATCATGGTTTCAGCCATCATTTAATCCTCAGGTCATTGAGACGTGTGAAGTAGGTTCTCTGATCTTTTTATCCCCAAGCTCACTTGCCCTTCATGTTGCAGTCCACGTGGGCTGGCAGCTGAGATGGCCCAGTGAGGGACAGATTCTAATAACCTAAATCAGAAACATGCTTTGAGATAGTGTGACTGACAGTACATCAATATTTCCTTTTAGAAACCTGGGAGGGTTATGTTAACACCTTCTACATACGTGTAAAACAAGACCCTGCAGAGGTACCACAGACAAACTCCCTCTTGCTGTTCCCACACTGAAACAGTCTGGGCTGGTAAGTGCAATTGAGATGCACAAAAAGCTCATTTGCTGAACAGTTACTTCTGGAAATAAGGTCTTACTGGCAATTTAAGAAGATAAGACAAATCTTTTAGGCAAAGACAATTCACACTAGAAATTGAATGACACTGTCTCCATAAATTAGACAAGTACTTCTGGCATGATATTGCTTTATCCACATCCTTGTCAAGCCTTATAAAATATATTTCCACTTGGTTTTGGTAGATGGAAGGGTGTTTGTGGGTAGAGCTGCCTACAGTATTTAATAACACAGGAAACTTCATTAGAACATAAGACATTCCCAGAGCTCCCAGATGAAAGGGGAGCTATTCAGAAACAAGGACTGTTTATTTTCAAGTGTCCTCCTCAAGATTTCAGCTATGCAGTTCAACTGAGTGTAACACTTCTAATAAATTCACTGTTCATTTTTTATACAGATCATTTTGATATTAAGATATCTGTGAGAGAATTTGATTCATTAAATATATGATGCTTCAAGATTACAATTATATCTGTGAGAGAATTTGATTCATTAAATATGATGCTTCAAGATTACAATTATGACATGAAGTAATTCAGAAATTAGATTCAGTTTCTGATCAACTGAATTGATGTTAAATGTACTTAACCCAATTAGAACCATGCTGCAATTATATTGATACTTCAGTTAACTGCGCGTTAGGCACTGCAGCCAAATGTGAGAGAGATGGAGTGAAAGCAACTTTTTCTTGGTGTTGGCCTGATGGTCCTTCTCCTAAACTGAGGCCATCTACAGTCTTTAACCCTTCAATTACCCAGGGAGACCTTAGAGCACCTTCCAGTACCTGAAGGGGCTGCAGGAAAGCTGGGGAGGGGTTTTGGACAAGAGCATGGAGTGAGAAGGGGGAATGGATGAGAACTGGAAGAGGTGAGATTCAGGTTAGACATAAGGAGGAAATTCTTTGCTGTGAGGGTGGTGAGAGCCTGGCCCAGGTTGCCCAGGGAAGCTGTGGCTGCCCCATCCCTGGCAGTGTTGAAGGGCAGGTTGGATGGGGCTTGGAGCAGCCTGGGCTGGTGGGAGGTGTCCCTGCCCATGCAGGGGGTTGGAACCAGATGATCTTTAAGGTCCCTTCCTAACCACATCAGTGTCTGGTTCTATGATGATCAGGTTCAAGCCTTCACACACCACAGAAAGGTAAAATAAATCAAGCATCCTCGTTTGTTATCTACACACTTTGACATCTATCAGAATAATTATGGCATCAGATCATCTTTTTTTTACCCCAGAGTCCTCTCCCAGTTGCATGAGCATCACTTATCTGGGGCTGGCAAAGGAAAAGACAGCATTTCACATGGCCAGCTGAAGGCTGGAGTGGCTGAAACACATCAGACATCTGCCAGGCATTACCTAGGGCAGACACCAGAGCAGGACAGGCACACATGGAATCTTCCCCACCTCAAACAAGCCTCACTGATTCTGATTGTTCTTTTTCAACTCATCTGCCCAACCATTTTCAGAATTTATATGCAATTCTGAAATCCTTAAACTCCTGTGATGACTTTACAACTCAGCTCCACTCTGACAGCTTCAGACATCACATTCATGGAGATAGCTAGAAACACGGGGCAGAGGGATTCTTACCCTTATGCAAGGCCAAAGAACCAGGGGACAGTGGCACCACAGTTACAGAGACAGTATTTGCCATGTGTGCTGAACTGACACTCCTGAGATGAGAAGGGGATTGCAGTATATTGATTTCCCATGGAAGTGACTGTGCCTGTCAGGCTGTAACCAGGAGGCAAAACTGCTTGAAATCACATCCTGCACTTTGGGGCAAGACAGACTTCTCACCAGGCTATCAACCTACAGAATTGTTTTGCTTCTAAGGCACTGCCTCTCAGGGAGGAAAAAAATGTGATACTCGATGGGATTGCAGCATTTCTAGCAGTTTCAAACTATTTAAAGATTATATCATGAATAGAAACTCAACAACAAGGTCCCAGCTGGAATGAAGATGTTATTTAACTACATCTGAAAACACTCATGTGTGGCAACAACTAATAGAATTTCCCAGAAGAGAGAACACAATTAATATGGACTTTAAAAAAGCAATATTTAACCAGCAGTTATAATTTTATTAAAAAAAAACAACAACAAACAAAACCAAGGTGAGTGGACTTGGTTTCAAATAGATTTTACCAGAGTTGTACAGGTCAGGTTTTGTTTTAATGAAACCTTTCCCCTTTGCTCTCAAGTCTTTTTTTCAGAGAAAGAGAGATAATACAACCATAAATCATCTGCATTCAGCTGCAGGACAGGTGTGAACATTGACTTCCTGCACACATTTGACCTGACTTTTAGTTACACTGCTAACTTTTAGAACAGTTACACTTGAGTGATCCCACTCCTCACAAAACCACTGGAGCTCAGAGCAATCTTTGCAGTGAGACCTCTCATGTATGCAGAGGCAGGTAGGTGGTCCCTACACACACTTCTAATGGCCACAACACCTCTTTAATGGACTGGCTATTACCACAAAGAGAATTTGATTGCACTCAACTCTGAAAACATGAAAATAGAAAACCTGAGCTATTAAGAAGTGACCTTCTCTTTCCATTCACAGCACAGCCACTGGGAACACTGGACTGATGATGACACCATGAGATCTATGCCTGAAATAAAAATTACAGCATTTATTAACAGATGATCAGCTAAACAATCTGATTTTTGGAACCCACAATGAATTATAAAGAAAACACCTAGGTGTACTTTAGAGAGCTATGACCAACAACGTGGCAGCCCTTGGAAACCTGCCATTGTCTTGCCAATATCACCAGGGATCATGGAATCAACAGCTTTCTCAGGATGGCTGAAAGACTCTGTGGTGAGGACAGAACAGTGTAAAAGTGAAACACTGTTTACTGCTCTTTAGGAAAATACTTCAACTTGGAAATAGTTTGTGCAAACCACAGTCAAACTTCAAGCAAAGTTTGACTGCCCTAACATGAGATTAACACACCAAAGAAAAACCACACCTGAAATACACAGTTGTGAGGATGAATCCCTGCAAATGTGCAACAGGCTGTTCTCTGCTGAATGCAAGAGCTAGGGATGCAAGCATGAAGTTGCCACACAGCTACACAAGGAGAGAAAGTAAAACACTGAGCTGCCCCAGTCAGTGGAAGTGCCCAGCCAGGCAAATCACTATCTCTTGTTCCTGGGTGCCTCTTTGTTATTTGTTCTTCTGAAACTAGAAGTCCTGTGTTGACATTTCTGGATCTTTATAGAGAGCAAAGGGCTGATCAATTAATTCCTTTTCTAACTTGGATGTTGGTTGAAACATTCTTTGTTTTCCTTCCCTTTTTCTGTGTATTTTCACCAGGAGCACTTCCTACCCTCTGTTTCCCTGCATTAAGCAAACCACATTCAGTCTCCTCACAGGAACTCTTCTCAATTTTGTCAATAACCCCTATAGCCTTTCCTTGCATCTGTGATGTGCTGAATTAATTAAGGAGTACCCGTGTTGTAATGAATGCTCCAAATGAAAGCATTTCACAGAATGCTCTAGATGAAATCATTTTTGATCTAAATAATAGCATTCTTATTGTACCCTCTCACTTTACAGAAACACATTATCTTTTCAGGAACAAATCTTAGAGACTCATCTCAATCTCCCACTATTCATGCTCCAACAGCTTCTTGTCACTTCCACCTGATTTCTAATCTTAAACCAAAAAACTAATTAGTCCTGAAATGTGTGACCTTGCACTTGATAATGCTAAATTACATCACTTTTTTTTTTTTATTTCATCACATTTCAAAGTCCTAATTCCTCCAGTCTGATAATTTTATCCACCTCCAGCTGTGTATGATTGACTACTCATATCAGCACATCCCTTGTTTTTTAATGTTAGGAGCATCAGTGAAAAAACTCACATCTCAAGAATTATCCCTAAACTTTAGTGAACCTGACACAGGTTCACTGAACAGGCTGACACAGTAGAAAGGCATTAAAAAAGTTTGATGAGGAGGTGGAATTCACTCTCAGTAAGTTTGCAGATGACACCAAGCTGGGAAGGGAGTGTTGATCTGCCTGAGGGTAGGGAGGCTCTACAGAGACCCTTGGACAGACTAGATTAAGGGGCTGAGATCAACTGTATGAAGTTCAACAAGGCCAAGTGTTGGGTCCTGCACTTGGGCCACAACAACCCCAGGCAATGCTACAGGCTTGGGGAAGAGTGGCTGGAAAGCTGACCAGCAAGAAGGGACCTGGGAGTTCTGATTGACAGCTGCCTGAATATGAGCCAGTAGTGTGCCCAGGTGGCCAAGAAGGCCAATGGCAACCTGACCTGTGTTAGATATAGTGTGGTCCACATGGTGAGTCACAAGGAACTCCACTTGTGAAGGGCCACCAACTGGATTTTATTCCAGTCACCACAACTCCCCGGGCCCAGCCAGCCAATGTTTTGCCCAGCAGTGTGTGTGACTGTCCAAGCCATGAGGAGCCAGTTTTTTTATCTGAATGCTGTGGAAGATAGTGTCAAAGACCTTAAGGAGGTCCAGGTAGACAACATCCACAGCCATTCCCTCACTGACCAGGCAGATTGTCTTATCACAGAAAGAGATCAGGTTCAACAAGCAGGACCTTCCTTTCATAAACCCATGTTAACTGGACATGATCATCTGGTTGTTCTGTATATGGTGTGCAATGACACTCAAGATGATCTGCTCCATGATCTTCCCTGGCACAGAGATCAGACTGGTAGGCACCAAAACTGTTGTTACCTCAAACCCACCTCTAAACTTTCCAGTAACATCCAACCAGTATATTCAAGTACTGATTCCCTTGTTAAGTCTGTCTTTTCTAAAAGATGTGAGTGCATTTCCAAAAACCTTCAAATTATACCTCTCTAGCTTTAGCAGTGAACCCTGCAAGATTCAGTAGGAACAAATAGTGCATTTGTACCCACTTGGATCAATCTTCCAGCCATTCATCCATCCAGTTCTGTACTTTATGATATTTAAAATTATGACTCTGTGATTTAATAACTGAGATAAAGTCAGTGGACTAGCATGCTGGTGCTGATTAAATTAGGCAATTATTAAATAGAATCTGATTTCCAGTACTGTCAGATTGACACTGAATTTAACAGACAGGAAAGTGATTATGAGAAACATAAGAACAAGTATACTTGCTCTAAACCCTTCATTTAACAAGCTTCCATTTGACTTCCTCAAATTTGAAGTTACTGTTTTGACATGAAGCATCAATAACCTAAGATTAGTAACTCATAAGTACCTTTAGGAGTTACTACAGGCTTAGGTTTTTTTCCCCTCATGGAATCTTGGGAGAATTTCATTACATTCTGAAGCACACTCAGCAGAAAGCAGGCTGGTCCTTACCCTGGCATTGACAGTTTATTTTTCATACCTATAAAACTAAGTATGCTCATACACACAGCTAGAAAGAGATCCTATCCTCTTTCTGCTTGCTGTAAAATCATAGAATCATAGGATGGTTTGGGTTGGAACGGACTTTAAAGATCATTTAGTTCCATCCCCTTGCATGGGCAGGGACACCTCCCACCAGCCCAGGCTGCTCCAAGCCCCATCCAACCTGCCCTTCAACACTGCCAGGGGTGGGGCAGCCACAGTTTATCATGGGTAACTTGTTCCAGTGCCTTCCTACCCTCACAGTGAAGAATTTCTTCCTGATGTATCACCTAAATCTAGCCTAAAATGAACTCTTCCAGTGTTCATTTTTTCCTTTTGTCCTTTTCACTCCCTTCCCTTGTCCCAAGTCCCTCCCCAGCTTTCCTGGAGCCCCTTCAGGCACTGGAAGGTGCTCTAAGGTCTCCCTGGAGCCTTCTCTTCTCCAGGCTGAACACCCCAACTCTCCCAGCCTGGCTCCAGAGCAGAGCTGCTCCAGCTCTGATCACCTTTGTGGCCTCCTCTGGAATTGCCCCAGGTGCTCCACGTCCTTCTTATGTTGTGAGCTCCACAAGTGGCAAAACTGAGGAAGTTAATGTACATTCTACTGGGACTGGTAGTACATGTTCCTTTTCCTTCACAGCTTGAAAACACACAGACACAAAAGGCAGTGGCTGCTCTGTTTTTCAGGCAATGGGCAAACTCACTGAAACCAGCAGCTGAGGCTGTTTGAATAGGAAACAAGCCACACAAACTTGCTGAAAACATCAGGTATTGTTTTACAGAAAAATAATACAGTGCTATATAATCTTCAGGATGTGCTGCAGCAGAACTGGTAAAACACAGCAAAATAACAACTCTTTTTCCAAGTTGTTGTGCTAAATCCCAGGGAACCACACTATGGTAATACCTTTTTTTTTTCCTACAACCCTTCACAACAGGTCCACCCTGAGTTGTACTTCAGCTCTTGAGACAGAAGGTTGAGAACATTCTACACAGCTAGGAAAATGAAGCTTTCTGCTCCAAAGGTCAATATTTCCTTGTTACAACTGGAACACTGCAGGTTTCTTCATATGTTTTACCTCTACTAGTGCAAGCAAGACTTCAAATGCTGATTATTCATTGAACAGTGATATGTCAATGAGATACATAAATCGTGCACGATGATTGTTTCCCTCTACTGGTCCACACTGGTTTTACATTTGAGTGGTAGAGCTGCTGCTCCAGAGAGCAAAGTTCACACCTCCTGTGTGACTGCTCAGGTAAAAACCAAACCAGAACAACCACATCAGTTTGAACTGCCATGAGTCTTTTAAGATTTTGCAAATCTCTAGTTTTTGGGAAACACAAAAATAAGGTGTCAATCAAGGGATTTAGTTTATTTAAAGAATGATTGTTCAGTTAGCTTAGTGCATTTGGAGGTTCCTACATCATTCTGTCTATTAACACCTGATTTTCTACAACAGACCAAAATGCTGGTTTAAATGAGCTTTAAATGAGCTTCATGAACTCTTCAGCTGTTATACATGCTAACCACTGGCTAACATGGGATATGTTGAGAAGGTTGCCAGGAAATACACAACAACAGTTCACTGAACTGCCTTCTTTACCTTTTCTATTATGATTGAGATTTTTTAATAATCCCCCTTTTCTGTAAGACTTTGAAAGAAGCATGATCTGCTTGAAACTCCCCTCCCTCCACAGGGATGTAAGAGACTTCATGAGCTTACAAATTATTAGATTCTTAAGATTGCAGCCTTTCAGCACCAGCAATTTTTGTCAAGTATAAAGTGCTTTCTAAAAGTCTTAAATCTTTTGGGCTAAGTTATCAATCATGTGTCTTTTCCAAAAAAAAAAAAGTCTTCTGGAATGAATATTTGTTCTTTTTCTTTTTGCCAGAGGAAAACTAAACCCAGCTGAATATGTAATTTTTCATGTACTTTTATTACCACAGCACCCCAGAGACCTAAACAATGGCCAGAATCTGAACAAATTCATGTTATTGTGTTAAACCCATTCTTTAATTTGGAATTTGTGTTCCTGTGCACTCTGAAGTCCACCCTGAGAATCAGTAAAGGATTCCCTACAAGAATGAGATCCTGCCAATGTGCTGGGAGGCTACAAGTCCAAATCTAGTCTATGATTTGTTGTTATCTTAATGCTCATTTACCTGCTTAAACTTTGGTTTCCATTGTCTGACCAGAGGGGCTCTGTAGAGACACCTCATGAGAACCTTATCCTTTGGAGGGGGAAGCTGAAGAGCTACAGATCATCTTATTCTTGGTATAATTTGGTTTCTAAAACATGGTTTGAAAGCTGCACTGGCCAAAAATGATGCCCAAGCCATATGAACATACCTTTGATTTCCCTTCAGGGTACATTCCTGTCCTGATGCTACAGGCAGCAGCAGAGAACCACAGGACTAGAGATCTCCAGTCAGGCACTAGATGCCAGTGCTAGAGCTTCTCTTCTCTGCAGTCACATCCCAAAATGTAAGCCCAACCTGTAATATTTAGGTTGATGGAATGCATTCAAAGGGCAATGCACACTGTACTGTTAATAACCAAGTCCCTGGCTGGTGCTTTACCCTTTTAGAATACCCACCCACCCAGTTTATGCCCACTGCTTCCTGGACAAGTAAAAAAAGCAGTTGCTTTCCATTCACCTGACATACCTTTGCCTGCCTACCAGGAAACCAACCTCATTCATGAAGGTGTCACAGGTTTGTAAATACAAAGCTCCAAGTGTTTGCTTTCATTACTTCTGACAATTGTTTTAAAGCCCAGGGAGGTAAACTGAAGACACTGACAAATCCAGATTAGGAAAAAAACAAACACAAACATTGAGTCCTAAGGCTTGTGTATCCTTTCCCCACACTGAGTGTTACCCTAATTCAGGTCGTTAGGTATTTTAATTACTCTTCAAAAGAATCACAGTACTCTTCTCACCCAAATAACACACTTGTGCTTTGCCTAAAAGATGCAAAAGCTTTAATGAAAGCCTGGTTGACCAAGTTCACACCCCCATCACCTTAACCCTTCTGTCTGTAAAGAGACAGGTTATAGCAGTGATATACTAGAAAACTAAAGTAATGGATACACTAACTTCCTCTGAGATCTCAAGTGTTCATCATACAACAGCAAACAGGAATTTCCAAGACAAAGGCTGCTTTTGAGGAGGGTTGTTTGTTTTTTTTTTTTCCCAAGGTATGAAACTCTGCATTCAAATAAATCAAATGCTATGATCCTGTATCATTCATTTACTTTTACATCAGATAGATTTATTTGCACCAGGAAAGAAAGCCTGGATTTCCACCTCTTAGTGTTCCCTTGTCCATTTCTGGCCTTTTGCAAATTCAAATGATCCCTAGCACTTAATGCAACAAACTTCTTTGATGCTCCCCTTGCTCCACAGCAAGATGTTGGTACGTTTGGCAGAAGATGCAGCTCTGCTCACACTTCAGATACAGAGGGCAACTGCAGAACATGGGACTTTATTTCCTGATTGTCACGATCCGTGACCTATTATATCTCCTTATTGGAGTGTATTAACTTATCAGGATTTGCTGAGAGATCCACACGTGGGT
>NW_009951961.1:0-28379 GCF_000747805.2 Chaetura pelagica | reverse complement strand
ACCGCTTCGAACACGAGGAGAGAGCGAGAGAGAGAGGGGCGTGCCGCGCTGCCTCTCTCAGGGGTTCTTCGGCGCCAGTTTTGCATTTCCGGGCTTTTCAGCCAATCAGACGGGACCTAGTCCTGCCCCTGCTTCCGGCCACGGCTCCTCCCCTGCAGCAGCTGCTCCCCCCCACACACACACACAGAGGGGGTTTCCTGCCGTGTGGAGACACCGTGTTAAGTCAGTTTTGTCGGCTGACTCAAAGGACATTTCATGTTCGTGTAAGCAAATACCTGGTCCTTCACACTGATATAAAACTGTATTTACATGCACATTGTGCTGTCATGTTTGCATCCACAAGTGAGCAAACTTCCAGTGCCTGTGGCTATAAAGCTTTCACTTACAGTTTAGGTTAAATATTCCCTGAAAGACAAATGACATTAAAAACATTCTCATCATTTGGAATCCTCGGGTAACTGTGTCTGCATCCTTAGGTGACTACATCAAAATCATGGATAAGATCTAACAATTAGCAGGTCTGTCATTTCCCCTTCAAATTCTCTCTTACACAAAAAGCCCAAATAAAAGAATAACCAAATTTCTCTTCCAGAGAGAAAAGCAGTATTTCTGGAAAAGATGGTATTTGTTAGTCAATTTGCCATCAGTTTAGATGATGTGAACAAGTCCAAGTGTTACTTTTTAGACCTTTTCATAGAGTTATCTGGCATTAAGGGTGATAAAAACAATGCTTTTCACTTAACTGGGAAAAACAAATACTGGGAGACTTTTAATTTGGGCTTGTTTGCAGAACCCTCCAGTACAGCACACCAGGAAGAGTTAACTGGGCAAACAGAGGGAATAAAAGTAACCAAGGACATTAGGAGCATGACATACATAAGGGGACAAGGCAGTTTGAAGATCTCCTCTGACAGCTGCTCAGTGTATTAGGAAAATGTGGTTCAGCTTCAGAAGTGGCCTCTGAGAGTGGATTTTCTGAAGAACTATTTTCATACACCTTTCTAAAACTCTGACTTGAATTAATACTGCTTGAAGGGATTATCTACCACTGAAACAACCATATTGTCTGTCTGAGCTATACTAAACTCACCACAGCCTATAGCAGCCCCCTCTTTTCACCTGTCACCAACAATGATAGCTCTAGGTTTCACCTTCCAGACTCTCCTGTGGTTTTTTTCTAATGCTAACAGCCTCACACAGAACTCAAATCAAAAAATAGTAGCAGAAAGCAATGTTTGTGCTTTTCCTCCTAATTTCCCCTTGATCCTAGGTGAAAAAGACCCAAACTAATCACTGCTTAAGTTTAAATCATGGAGCTGAAAAATTCAGTTTAAAAGTCAACAGGAATGGCAAAAATTAGATGCAAATAAGACTGTATTTGGTGGTCTTGCCACTGCCATAAATGAACAAATATTCTCACTGTACATATGCATTTTTTTCTGAAATACAAGTGTAAATATTCAACCTATGAATGGGGAGAGAAGGCAGTTAATTTGATCAATCTTCAAGGTCTGTGGAAAGGACAGTGGTATTTAAATAGCAAAATAAAATCTGCACTGTGAGCTTCCTCCTCTTCCTCCTTCTTCATATCTCAGTATCCCAGAACTCCTACCAGCTTTCCCACCTGCACTGCTGTTCCATTCAACTCTTCACGTGGGTTTGTGCAAGGACCCAAAAGCTCATCTGCTGCTTTGTGCAGATCCAGCCCTTCTGTTTCTACTTTGACCAGCAAAAGTCTAATCTTCCTGAGAATAAAAACCTGGCAGGGGAACACAACAAAACAAAGCAAACTACACTGATTTTTTTCATGACTTTTTAAGAAAATGACCCCTGGTTCCAGCTGATATCATACAGCAGAGTAGGTAAGATGTTGGGACTTGAACCTGCTGTGGCATTGCACACGAGTTCCTGAAAGTCCCCAGGTTTAATACAGCTGCACAAGCTGAAATGTCACTTCATCTCTTGGCAAATTGCTTTTTTTTCTGTAAAACATTTCTAAGTAGAAAGAGCTTTCCAGCATTCTGAGAGAGTAAGATGTGAGACAATTGCCAAGTTCCATGACAGACCCCAGAAGTGCCAAACTCCATTTCAGCCCATTCTGCAACTGTTAACACAAACTCCTGGTGTTTGAATCACTTCCATGATGGTGGAAATGCAGCAGAGCAGCAGTATCCCTTCACACAAGCACATTTAGAGCAGCAAAGCTCATATTAGTGCAAAATCAGACTTGGAAAGTTATTTTTTTCTTGCACACCTGCCTGCAAAAACTTGCCCTGACCTTGCTCAGCAGTCATTTCAACACCCAGAAGCCACAAGGATCACAGTTCCTGCACAAAGACCTCTCTGCTGTGCAGTTAAGGACCAACTACAGAAACATTGAGAGCTACAGAGGAAGCCAACATCCAACAACACAGATTTCCTGAAGGTGCCTCATCCTGCTGCCTCAGATGGAGCAGCCTCTGCTCATCACACAGCAATTGCTTACTTAAGATTCTCTTTTCACCATGTCCCACCTCAAACTAAGCATCTGGCTCTTTTTAATAAACAGCTCTTAAATACCTGAAGATTCTTGAATTTAAAATACCAGAGGCCTGATAAAGACTGCAGCCAGTCTTCTTCTGGTAAGAAGTACTCTGGAGACAGACCCTTGGGGGGTACTGGGAGGAAAAAGAACCAGCATGACAGCAAACCATTCCTTTGGTTTGTTGTAGCTTCCAAAGGAACTTGCCACATGCCACCACCACCTGCAGAGCTTGGGGTATCATCTGGAAAATGAAGTGATGTGGGGAAATAACCACTCCTGCCTGGTACACTCTTCCCTGCCACCACCTGCCCAGAAAAGCTGTGACCCTCAGGAATACAGATTATCCTCCCCCTGTAGCTGGGCTGGCATCAGGAGAGGCAGGATTTCTTCTACCTTCACTCAACACAGAAATACAAGCAGCTTTTCCTTCTCAAGGAATATCCTCACACCCAGTGCATTCAAGCAATGACTTGATCTTGTAATTCAAGGAGTCCTCAGAGACTATTTGATTGTTCTAGAGGAATACAAGTAACTTTAAACTGTCTTTCAAGTTAAACAGCATCAGTTACCCCCAGAGGTTTAGTAGATTCATGTCTGCTTTACATCACAGAAACTGACTGCTGTGGCCACAGTTTCCCAGCCTGAACAGAAAACTTCCATGAACAGCTTGAAAATGGAAAATTCTCCATTTTTCTAGTGCTTCCCACAAATCAAAAGACCATCCATTTGGAATGTCATGTTAGGTTCCATCTCTAAAAGTCTCCAGCAGATCTACTTTTTTTCTGGCTTGCAAAGCCCCGGCCAATTCACCTAAAAGTTTGGAATATGTAAATTCTGCTTTGCAAATAATTAAGAAATCAAGGAAACGTCACTGTCTCTTGGAGGAAACCTGCACAACACACACTGTGCAGAGAAAAGTCTTTGCTCTCCCAGTGGTGAAGAACTGGGGTATCAGTGGGGCAGGTCCTTCCCAGCGACTGTGGGGACATGGACACCCTGGGCAAGTAATGAAGGGCCAGGACTGGTTAGGGCTGGGGTGTCCTAGGGGAGGGTGGATTCATGGTCCACACAGCAGCTGCCTCCAAGAAGCCCACAAGTGGCCCCAACACACCACTCACTTGCACCACTGCAAATATCAGCCAGCAGCAGAGAATCACTGTGGTTGGAAAAGACCTTTAAGATCATCAAATCTAACTGGTAACCCAGCCCTGCCAAGTCCACCACCCAACCAAGTCCCTCAGCACCACATCTACAAGGCTTCTTAATCTCTCCAGGCATGGGCACTCCACTCCTAGGCAGCCTGGGCCAGGGCCTGACAAGCTTTTTGGTGAATGTATTTTCCTAACCTCCCCAGCACAACTTGTGATCATGTTACTGCACACAAAGCAGCAGCAGTGCAAGGCAGAAACAACTAGCAAAGACTAAATAATGTGGAGTGCTCTGAGGTTTTTACACATTGAACTTTGACAATTCTGTACTCACTGCTGTGACCCTGCACATGCTACAACAAGAAGTGCAGATCAAATCCTAATTCTTAATGACTTTTTACAAAGCCTTCAGGTCAATAAAACTTTGCTAAGCTCAGGAATCACAAAATCTGTTGTTTCTCTACCTTGAAACACTGGCAGAATTTGTCAAGGTTCAGAAAAATCACCACAGTGCAAGCAAGTGGGAAACCAAACTGAGGGAATTAGGATCAGCTGGTTCAGGTGCTGAATGGAAGTGACAACATAAATAAAACATTCAGGTGAGAAATCTAAAGTTTGTCTTCAATCACAAAGCAAAATAGATCCATTTGCAGGATTAAGTCTTGGAGAGAAAGAACATTCTGGTACTTGTGACATTTGGGATCTCTATGCCTTCCCACTTATAAAACAAGTGCTGCAAGTCGTCATCTTAGGAAAGTGGTCTTACTAGAAGCACCAGGTACTTCTAGCAGCTAAAAAAAATACTAAATTATTACTTTGGATAATTTTCTTTTCTCCTATGTAGTTGTCTCCACATACATAAACATGAGAAAATTTTCTTTGCTCATTTGAAGTTGTTTTTTTTTTACTTTCTCTTTCATGGGAGCTGGACTGTTTAGACACCCTCCCAGGAGAGCAGGGCTCACTTCAAATGTCAGCCTAGTCACAACCACGTACAAGTTCCCTCAGCTACTTTCCTGATTTGTTTTGCAAACAGCAAACCAAACCCTAAGTCCTCAAGCTTTGTAGACCTGAACAGACCCCCAGGCACAGCCAGTAGGTAGAAGAAAAATTTTTAAAACGGTGCAGAAAATACAGACACAACCTGAGTAAACTTGATTTCCAGACTTGACTGACAGCAGAATGGAGCAAAAGCATTGCTATCATTAGCACATCAAAAATGGTGCAGAAATCAGCACTTTCATTTGGACTGTTTACACAAAGCCAAACCCTTCCACATTCCTCAGCCACTGTCAAAAACTCAGCTACCTAACATGTCAGCAGAGGGCTAAGCAGAGATGTGCAGGTTTGCTTCACATTGCTGGGATTCCACACTGCTTAATTCATCCAGAACTTCTCAGCTGCCCCATCATCTTCTCCTTAACAGCTACAACCAGAGGAAGATTCAGCTCCATTAAATACATGCCCCATTTCAGTCAAAGAATCCAGCTCCTGACATGACAAGGATAGGAAGGATGGAGAGAAGGTTTTCTCCCTGTCTTGATGCCTTCCACTTGCCCAGAAGAAAACCTACTGCAGTCAGGTCTCTGCCCTTCAGAGCCTGACAGGACCTTCACCTGGTACCCCTGCTTCTTTGAAGAAAACAAAAGTAGTGAACAAAAGAAGATTAAGATTCTAAATCAGTAAATTAAAACTCCTGGACCCAAGTTCCCTCAGCTACTTTCCTGATTTGTTTTGCAAACAGCAAACCAAACCCTAAGTCCTCAAGCTTTGTAGACCTGAACAGACCCCCAGGCACAGCCAGTAGGTAGAAGAAAAATTTTTAAAACGGTGCAGAAAATACAGACACAACCTGAGTAAACTTGATTTCCAGACTTGACTGACAGCAGAATGGAGCAAAAGCATTGCTATCATTAGCACATCAAAAATGGTGCAGAAATCAGCACTTTCATTTGGACTGTTTACACAAAGCCAAACCCTTCCACATTCCTCAGCCACTGTCAAAAACTCAGCTACCTAACATGTCAGCAGAGGGCTAAGCAGAGATGTGCAGGTTTGCTTCACACTGCTGGGATTCCACACTGCTTAATTCATCCAGAACTTCTCAGCTGCCCCATCACCTTCTCCTTAACAGCTACAACCAGAGGAAGATTCAGCTGCATTAAATACATGCCCCATTTCAGCCAAAGAATCCAGCTCCTGACACGACAAGGATAGGAAGGATGGAGAGAAGATTTTCTCCCTGTCTTGATGCCTTCCACTTGCCCAGAAGAAGAAAACCTACTGCAGCCAGGTCTCTGCCCTTCAGAGCCTGACAGGACCTTCACCTGGTACCCCTGCTTCTTTGAAGAAAACAAAAGTAGTGAACAAAAGAAGATTAAGATTCTAAATCAGTAAATTAAAACTCCTGGACCTGGGAGATATGGCTTGAGTAGTTTTCTGGTCAGCTCCTCAAGCATTTATCTGTATGTGCCCCAGATCTTCAGATTTGTTTATTTAAACCAGAACAACTCAAGCAACTTGTACTCTGAGCAGCTGCCACAGGACTGAGAGCACCTTAGCCACCAAGAAAACACAGTCTAAATGTACAGAAACAAAACTAGTGCCACCACAGCACCAAGTTAGCAACAGCAGAAACTCTACAACTAGGAAGGAAACTTGCTTCTAATCATGCTGATACCAGGTGTGCAATTGTTAAACACAGGAATTTCTGGCACATTTGCTTTAAAAATAAAATTAAATGTAAAAAACCTCATATTAAGCTCTGTGTACAAATATCCCCCCAAAATATGTTTACAGACATGTTTGTCTTCCACTAACAAAATTACATCTGTAATATTGATGGAGATGATTTTCATTCAGATAGGAAATAATCAACAGTGTACAAATCTGGGATTGCAAATCAGCACGAGCTTGGAAACAGACACACATCTGAATCCAAAGCACTGAGCACTACCAATATCTGTGGAAAACTCCAGCTAAAAAGGCAACAATAACAACTAGATTTGTTCCAAAGCACATGGCTGCCAACTCAGAGCTCTTCTCTACTCGTTTCAATTTCTCTAACCATAGACACCCAAAAAGTGTGTAGGCAAAATCGTGAGATCCAAACACCACAACTCAACTTGGATCTCTTTCTTTGGGTTTTATTGTAGGGGAGAAAGGAGAAGAGCCTCAGGGAGTTTGATTTGGAGGATGTTTTGGGATTTCTAAACATGTAATGTTACTAGAGGCTTCCACAGTGTCACGATCGGCCACGGCTCCTCCCCTGCAGCAGCTGCTCCCCCCCCCCACACACACACAGAGGGGGTTCAGCGCAGCGTGGAGACGCCGTTTTAAGTCAGTTTTGTAGGCTGACTCAAAGGACATTTCATGTTCGTGTAAGGAAATACCTGGTCCTTCACACACAGCAAGGAGACATTTCTGGCCACACCTCAGAAACAAAGCAGCATTAACAGTCCTGCATCCTAACAAAGTCATGCAAACTTGAAAGTGTTAAAAAAGCAGATTAAGAACAGTTCTACTCATGAGAAAGAGAGAAAGAAAATCCCTTTGCAACAGATCACTGAAGCCAGTGGAAAAACATCAATCTGACTTCACCACGTTGAAGATCAGAGTTGAATGGAGCAACATGATCCAAAGCAGAAGTCTCTGTGACTTCATTGCCTTTCTTCCCTATTTGGTTGAGGCCAAATTATAAGGTGAGCCAAGTGAAAGAGCCACTGTGAAAGATTCAGCCACAGCAACACCTCTGATGACCTCAAATAAGGACTCATATCTCAAGACAAAACGTTACCTCATCAAGAAGGCCAGGCCAGGCCAGAGGTCTCCACTGTTGGGAAGACTTCAAAAGCCCTTCAGTTATAAATTGCTAGTTCCACACACTCGCAACCAGCAAGTTCAGCCTGAAGACTGTCAGCCAAAATGAACTGCTTTTGGAGCAGTTGTGTAGAAACCCTCACAGGGATGAGTTTACTCTGCTCAAACTCTCTCTGCACACAAAGATCTGCATTTTTAATGTAGTGCAACTTCATGCTTAAATACAGAGCTAATTTGAAAGGTACCATTAAAAGTAGTTTCAGAGCTAGACTTAACCTTTTGGCCTGTGGCACAAAAGCATTTGCCACATAAGACTGCAAACCAGAACAGAGCAAATACCTTCCCAATTTATAGCACAGTACATGGGCACCAACAGAAAAACACAAATACACCCCTACAGGTGCTGAACCAGGAGACTGCTTCTCAAAAAGGATCAGAGCCCAGGGACTGTTAGAAGTTAGAAAGTAGTGTGAGGAAAAGTTAATTAAGAGGGAACTAATAACATCATCTCAAAAGGTCAACAACAGGAACAGCTAAGCACAAAAAAACCCCATGATGTGGCATCCAGCAGAAATAAGCTTTCTGAAAAGGTGTCCCTTTTATTCCCACAATGTCCTACATTCCCACAACTTAATTCCAGCTCCTCCCCATCCCCTCCCAAAACCAGCAGCTCACTGATCTGACCCACCTGGAGCAGAACTGAAATGAGCTGGTACCAGCTCCTTTGGGTGTCTGCTTCCTACCTCCTGCCTGCCTTCCCTGTAGAATTGTATCCAAAACTAACTCCTATTTGGAATTTGGTTGAAGTCATTTGCTCCATAAATGATCAGGAAAAACAGACAAAGCATTGCTGGCAAAGGTAACTTGCCAGGGAAGTGAAGTGTGAATCCCAGACCAAACCCTCCTCCTGCTTGCTGCTGCCAGCCAAGCTGCAGCAATCCTGAAAACATGAGCACAGCTCACAGGCTGTTACCTGTATAGATCAGCCTGCTCTTACTTGATGAGATGTAGGTCACAGAAGATGACAGACATAGGCAGCTAAAAAAAAAAAATCCATGGAGCTACTCTAAGCCCTCTAAAACCTGGGAAGGTATCAAAATGCAGTGCACAGCCCCCAGCTCGCTCTGCCAGTCCTGAAATGCCATCCCAAGAGCACGAGATACAGGCATGGTTCTCATTGTCTTCTGATTGGAAATGGATGGAATTTCAAACTGTGAAATTACAAATTATTTCTACATCTTGCCTCCAAAAGACAGGTAGGTACAAGTCTAGCATTTTCCTTTGTGGCCAACAGTTCTGTTGGAGGGTTTGAAAGCTTCAAAGAGCTCTACATTTCTGGCCCCTAGTTGCCACCATCCTCAGTAACAGAGCATACTCATCTGCCTAGAATTTCACCTGAAGAATTTTGCTCTATTATTTTCTTCACATGTACAGGAAAGAAACAAAAAAAGCAGGAAATTATTTCTTTCATCAACCAGATCAGTTCTGAATGCCAGCTCTCCCTACCTGTACCTCCACTAGATTGACCCCTCTGTCCTGATTCCCTGCAAGCCACCAACTTCTCTCAAGACTTGAGAGAAGTTACCTTAGTTGTACTTCCCTCCTTGTAACAAGCAGTTTCCTGTGGCAGAGATGTGGCTGATCAGGATTTCTCTTGTCACAATGTAAAACAGCTCAAATAAACCAGAAGCCAGTGCATCAATGGAAAATGTTTATTACATCTCAATATTTTTTCTCTTGCCAGTTTGCATTAGGGAAAACAGTTAAACACGTGAATTTTTGATGCCATGTGACTGCAAATTCCTCATGGTTTTTTGTTTTGTTTTGTCCTTTGGGTATTTTGCTTGGCTTGGTTTGTTGTTGTTTGGATGGTTTTGTTCGTTTTATAGAGACCTTATTACAGAAGACAGAAGGACCACACAGAGTTCATCTCCCTACACCTAAGAACTTGTAACAGATCCTGTTTAATAGGTGTGATTTTCATGGCTGCTAAAGTGTAAAAGCTTTTGATACCACTGTAATTGTCTGATGGGTTTGCTGACATTTAGCAGGTACAACCACCCAAAGGAGGGAATTCCTGTGTACAAACTAACCAAATTCATTCTCACTGGTGCAGGATTTTACCTATCTTTCCCTTTTATCTGACAGAAATTCAAAAGGTACAATTTTCAACTATCCTACAATCTAAATGTTTGCCTTCCTCTCCAAGTGACCAGGACTTTCAACTTTGCTCTTCTGTATTTTTCTATTAATGAAGTTATCAGATTCAGGTTGTCCCACAAAATATAATTCAAGCATTTCCCAACTTGCAGGAATCTGTACCCTCTGGACCAACATCAGCTTTTCCTTTCTAGTTTCCAGTCTACCTATCTAGGTTAGAATGTATTATTCTACACAACCTAATCTAACTCCTGCAGGCCTGGTTCTGGTGCTGCTGTGCCTGGAAGCACAAAGCTCAGTCCCCACACACGATGCTTAAATTTCTGTGGCACATGGCACTTTGCATCATGCATTAACATCAGCTATTCGATATTTTCTCCCTTCCCTAGCAGCTTTTTTTTTATCCCTAATGACGTTCTACTTGAAGCTCCCTCCAGGGGAATTCATACTATGGGATGGATTTAGAAACACAAGTTACAGAAGTAGGTCAAAGGCACCAGCTCTCACCTTTAGCAAGTGATGCTGCTCCTGGAGAGACATGGAGACCTGCAGAGGGATTCACAGGTTTACACAATGTTTGCAGTAGAGATGTTACAGGAAACTTACAGTAAAAAAAACAAACAACAAAGCAAAACAAAAAACTGATCCCAGTATATGTCTATATAAAGCATCAAATAGGTAGTTAAACACACAATGCTCTCCTGTCCTGTTGTCAGTGCTGGCAGAAGAGCTCGCTCCACCTGTGGGGATGCTGACAGCCACGTCTCAGCCTCCTGCTTCCTTGAGCCTCATTAAGCTCTTCAGATGGCAAGGTGACACAAGGGAGGCACAGGAGCACTGTTTGCTACACATGCCTGAAGAATTTTCATTAGAAAATGCACTGTTTTTTCTCTGACAGTTGTAAAGTCCCACAGGGGACATTTGGTGATTGTAGACACTGCTCCTTTCATCAAAAGTACGTTTCAGTTTGCAGTTTCCTTCCCTCTGCCTGGGACATGAGAACACAAAGAGGAGCAAAAGCAATGAAATCCAAAGGGAAGAAAAGGTACAGAATTCCTGGCAATCACATCCATCCAGACTGGAAAGGCACAGAGAAGGGAGGCTAATTTCCCCATAGCTGAACAGTAGCCTAGATTTTGAAAGCTCTGTTGTGGCACTGGACAGATCATCATCAGAACTAATTACAAGGTACAGGAAGAAAAAGAGCAAGTAAAATTATATCCCCAAAGCAGCACATCAAAGGTCAAAAAGATGCAATGGACTCAGTTACCCCTTGGGAAAGGCAAACCTGCCTTGCTGCAAGGAAAGTGAGGATGTTTTCTGTCACAGCTAAGAGTCTAAGGTAAGGAGAACAGCAAACATTTATCTAGAGAGCAATGTGACTGTGGTGGCAAGTCTGGTTCAAGACATCTGGCTGAAACAAAGCAGCTCAGTCAGGCCAGGCTGCCAGGCCACTGTCTTGTAAAGCTTTTTAGACAGGTAGATTTTGTGAACAAGCCATTTTCTTAATCCTTGATCTCCTATGCCATAAAGTGATCCAACCTTTTATTCTTTACAGTGCCTTTTTTCAAGGCTGTCTCCACACCCTGCACACCCCATTCAACACACCCAGAGATGAGAAAGCTACACAAGCACCCAACCTTCACTCAGTCATTTTTTTTGCCACCACCTGGACTAAAAAGCAGCAGAACTATGAGATACCACCACAAGAAACCTGCAAACCTGCACTGTCAGTTGGGAGTTGCCAGGGCAGTGTCACTCACCACATATCCAAGAAAACCTGCACATATTGGGAGATAGCAGGATACATGTTTGCTTTGTAATATCTGCTACAAGCAAAAGAAAAGTACCTCAGCAGGTATTATGAAAGCAGCTAAAAATGATGATGAAGGGTAGCAGTTTTCCTCATTCTCAATATATTTGTGTTTTCAACCATGTGGGTGGGTGAAGCAAGGTCTCCTGCAACCATCCCTGCTTCTAAACAAAGTGTGTTTCTCTAAACTAGAGGAATCTATTACAAAGCACAGGAAAACATTTTACACACAGTCTAATAACATGTTTTGTCAATTAGCTCAGTCACCATTCAAAGGAGCCACATTCTACCCTCTTCCTCTTCTTTCCTCTCTAAAGACAGAAAAAGCAGCAGTTTCAGAGGTAATTCTTAAACACAATTAGCATTTATTATAACTTCCCAGGTACAATTTAGCTTATCTCCCAATAGCATAAAGAGAGGTCTCTCTGAGGGGTTATGATAAAAGCAGTCATTTCACAGCTGATCTCCACATACTGTTTCAGCAATCTGCCCATTTCTAGAAAATCCTGTCACCCTATAATCTGCTGAAAGATTTAAGGTACATAACCTAGCTTTAAAAACCCACATTGCTTAAGGTCTCTTATGAGTCTTTTCCTTAAACTCACTGTTACTTATTTCTCAGCCAAAAATTGAAATTAATTCCTGTAATTCCACTAACAGCCAGCAATGGATGCATTTCCTACCTGCCAAAGGATCAAGGGGCAAACCAGGACCATTATGTGAAGGAAAAAGTGAAAACAGCTGAATACCTCTGCTCTTCTCAAGCAGCCAGAAATATTCTTCATTTAACTCTAAATTTTCTCACCTTCAGTGCCTTGAAAAGGCAGGGAGAACTCTACACTCTTGACCATAAGGATCTTCATCTTTAAGCTGAAATCAAGCCCCAAGTACTGTATAGTTTGCTGCTTGCTCCCCCAAAAATGTGACATACTAAACAATGCTGAAATAGAGAATAATAACAAGTTGCCTTTTTTGCCCTCCTCTTTTTAAAGTTGTAACATCTGCCTGAATCACTGTTTTCTCTCACCTTCTCCTCACTCTCTCACTATAGTTTTGTGAAGTAGCAGCCAAAACCAGAGGTTGTTCCTAGGTTGGAACATGAAATTTAATTAGGTGCTCCCTCTCCTGTGAGGATGAGGTGGAGAGAGACACAAGGCACAAGCTCCTTCTGGAAGGAACCCAAAAAACCTACACTGCAATCAGATCAGGTAGTGAGAGAGAATCTGGAGAGCTGTTTCCAACCCCCCCACCATTTGCAAGGCATTCCCTGCTGTTCACATTTGGTTGAACCCTTTTTTTTTCTGTGTTGGAAATCTGGATAACCTAATTATTGGATAATAGAAAAACTCTGGATAATAGTGAGTAAAGCCCATCAGCCATTCTATCCTCACTCACAGCTCCTTAGAGCTAAATTGCTTTCCTACTGTAACCCAGAGACACACCACAACAGCAGAAACCAGTTTGGCATGCTGGTGCTGTTTGGGATTTGATCTTTGGAGGGTTAAAAGGTGCTGAATTTCACCTGCAGGAGGAAAGTTTCCCCAAAATGCATTGCATAATGATGTATCAACCCTCATGCAAATTCTCTGAAGCTTAGCAGAAAATATTCCTTACTCTGGGGAACATTATCAGCTATGGAAACATAAGGAGAAACAGGCAGCCCTGATCATACAGTCATAACATGGTTTGGGTTGGAAGAGACCTTAAAGATCATCCAGTTCCAACCCCCTGCATGGGCAGGGACACCTCCCACTAGATCAGGTTTCTCCAAGCCTTATCCAGCCTGCCCTTCAACACTGCCAGGGATGAGTCTTCCTTGGGCAACCTGTGCCAGTGTCTCACCACAGAATCACTGAGGCTGGAAAAGACCAAGTCCAACCTCTGACCTAACACCACCACGTGGGCCAGACCCACGGCACTAAGTGCCACATCCAGTCTTTCCTTAAATGCCTCCAGGAATGGTGACTCCACCATTTCCCTGGGCAGTCTATTCCAATGTCTGATCAATCTTTTCCATGAGGAAGTGCTTCCTAATAGCCAAACCACCTTCACACTGAAGAATTTCCTTCTCATGTCTCACCTATATCTCCCCTCTTCCAGTTCTAATCCATCCCCTTTTGTCCTCTCACTCCAAGTCCTTGTCCCAAGTCCCTCCCCAGCTTTCCTAGAGTCCCTTCAGGCACTGGAAGGTGCTATGAGGTGTCCCCAGAGGTTTATCTTCTCCAGGTTGAACAACCCCAACTTTCCAAGTCTATATCCATAGCAGAGCTGCTCCAGTCCCCAGATCATCTTTGTGGCCTCCTCTGGACTCCCTCTAGGAGTTCATTATCCTCATGTTGGGGGCTCCAGAACTGGACTCAGCACTGCAGGTGACATTGCTACCTATACATCCTGTACCATCACTGTTACATGGTTTTTACAGGTTCTTACCTTTGCACTGAGATTAATCATGCAGCAATATTTTTAACCCAAATGACAGACCTGTAATCAATGCTTGTACAACTGCAGTGATGGGACCACCACTATGCTGAAAAAATGATCACTAACTGTTAAAAAGAGGCTTGGAAATAAATACATTGGGAACAGTTTTTAATATACAAGGAGGAAGGCAACTAGGACACACTTCAGCTTTAACTTGACCAAATAAGTGGAAGAAGTTAAGAATATGAAAACCTGAAACCATTTTCAAAGATGGCAACCATGAAGTGGCAGAATTTTCAGCTCCTGGAAGAGCAGCAAAAACAATGGGCTGCTGAAAGAAACAGATTTCAGAAGGTTCTGGTGATGGGCAGGTAACATGACAAGTGAAACAAACCAGGAAGTAGCAGCAGTTGTGGAAACCTTGCAGGTTTTTACAGCAATGGATGGCAGAGAGAAACAAAGAACTGAATCACAAGTTCTTCAATGACATCATGTGCGAGCAGGAAGTTTAAAGAAGGTGGAACTGGACCACAGTACTTGAGTGAGCTCAAAAATGCAGCAGGGGCAGGTGAAGACCAAGATCAGAAAGGCTGTGACAGAGAAATAACTCAAGAAAGGCTATAAAAGCTGCCAAAAAACGTTGTACTGCAGTAAAGGGGTAACACTGCAAAAGCCAATGAGAAAACAGTGTGATAACAGCAGGTTTAATAAGAGAATAAAATATAGTTGAACATACCTACAAACATCAGATGTCTAACCTCTGCATTTGGATCATAAAAGAAAATGAGTTAGAGCCAACAGGGATGTGCCAAGGATCAATCTGATTTCTTTCCACAGCCATGTAACAGACTGTTGGATCAATGAATAACAGAAGTTAGATATCTAGACTCCAGTGAGGCTTTTGACACTGCCTCATCTCGTTTCTGAAACTTGTTCAATTCAGAAATGCCTTTTTAATTTTATTTTACAAATATAGTCATTCCCAAGCAATTAAAAAATACCTAATGAAACATCAGACACATCAAAACAAAATGTGCCCTAGCACAGTGCTGAAAGCTTTGGAAGCATCTGGAAGCACTTTTATAACTAGCTGTGAAGGATCAGAGCAGAGGGGAGATCTTTACAAAACTCCCATTAAATGCAGAGTCAAGTGGTGGGACCAGTTTGTCTGGGAAGGCTGGAAGGCTGATGGATTCTCCAGCACTTCCAGCCTTAATTTTCCAATCACTTGAAAATGTTTTCTAAGTGCTAATAAGTAAAATCCCTAGTATCTCCCTGGACAGATGGCTGGAGGAGACAAGGAATTACATGATTAGTTTGAGGTTTTGTCAGCAAAGACCAGCACTGAATCTTCCTGCAACTCTGAGCACTCAGGCTGGGTTAATTCTTAGACTAATCTCTGCAGGCTACAGGGAGGAAAATAATATTTGTTTATACTTGTGACTAGAAGAGGAGGATAAGTGGCTGTAGGACTCAGAGCACCTGAGTCCAGCTCTCTCTTACTCAGTAGGTGGAAATAATCAGTCCTGTGATTGGTTCAACCAGCACATGGTCTTTGCTGAAAGCCTGTTTGAGCCAAGTAGCCTGTTCTTCTCCTCAGTTCTCATCCTTGTCTAAATTGCACAGGCAGAGTGAGAACATCCACAAGGATCATAATCAAATCATCTCTGCTTCAAAGAGCTCAGCTCCCAGCACTGTGGGTTCTACCTTGTCAAGTCCTCCGAGGAGCCCTCCAGATCCAACAGCAAGAACCACTGCTCTGACACCACAGGGGATGGATAGATGCTTTAAAGGAACCCCTTGTGGATGGACACTTACCTGAGTATGACCCACAGAACCCACAAACTGTTCCAAACCACCACTATGCCCCACATGAGGCTGAGTAAAGACCCTGATGACATTTGCTTGTAAAGCACATTTACATTTGGGTAGTTTGAGACCTCTGACATCTTGCTTCAATTAAATAAGGACACACCATCCTCACATGCCTAAGCTTTTACCAAGCACCTTAAAGCTCCAATTGCCTTCAAAAAACAAAACCATAAAAAAAAAAAATCAACAGCAACAATCACCAAAGAAGCCAAACCAAAATCAAAAAAAAATACCCCAACATTGGCCTCTGCCTGCAGAATCAGGGAGCAGAAATGTATAAGCCCAAATTCACCAATTCTGGTTGCTGAGAGCATTTTCACTTCTGCCCCAGCATCCCAGCCTGACACCCAATGACACTTCTGGACCAGGTCTGAAGTGAGTTGGGTACACGCTAAGAATTTGATCTAAGAATCAATATTACTTAAATTCAGAGTGTTTCTTACAAAACCCCATTAGACTGGATGGCACATGAATGGAGGCAAGTCCATAGTGCTGGCCAGTAACCAGCTCTTCCTCAATATTACAAACACCAGTAAGTTCACACCTCACTGCATGGGAGGAACCAATCCATTTTTCATCTCTAGTTGTTTTATCTTTTTTTCCTCAGCAACAAAACAGAGTACCTCATTTTGTACCGAACCAATTTTTTCTTTAGTGATTATTTTACACTTTGTTCATTGTTGCCAATCAGAGAAACACTTAGCAGAACAACCCTCTTTTCCCTGATTCCCCTCCCTCACTAACATGTCCAGCAGCAGGAAAAGTCTCTGGGGAGCAGAACACTACAATTGTAGCATAAATGCAATACAACTCCTTATTCATCCAGCTGGTGGAATGTGGATGTGAGGAAGCCTGTCTCTACACAGAGATAGAGAAACCCCAAAGTCCTTCTGCAATACCAGTTCACACATTTGATTTTACAGCCTAAAAAACATTTCCCCTTTTTGCCCAGCCTCATGGTAGAAGGAATCGGCAGGACCTGGTTGTGATGCTGAGAAAAACAGGAGGGACTGCAAGGGAAAGCCAACCTGACAGCACACCTCCTACTGCCAGCCCTGAGCTGCCAGGACCACTCCACCCAGCCCAGCACTGACAAAGTCATGCTCATGGAAAGCTTTCCCTCTCCCCTTGGTACAACAAGACATCTCACTGGCTGCCTATAGGGCAGGATGAAAAAAAACCTCACACTTCTTTTCCTAACAGAGGATATGTAAAACAGTTCTGACTTGACATGCCCAGACTATTTATTTAGTAGTAATTCATGAACCTAAATTATTCAACCTAACAATTTTACCCTCCTTAGGATCCAAAGATGATATGTGCTGAGTGTTCCTACAGCTTCTTAGAAGAAACAATCTGGAGGATGTTAAGGGAACAAGGTGACTCCCCCTTCACGTGAAAGGGAAAAAACCTTCTTTAAATACCACAACACCCCAGTTTTGTGTGTAAGACAAGTCATCACCTTCTGCATGTTTAACTTCTACTTTGAAATTGAAGTCCTGGTAACTTCATTTCACTTTTCAGCCTCAGCCCTTAACAGAACCACACATACCCTGAGCTGTGCTGGCCCAGGGGCTGCAATGGCAGAGCATCACTCAGAGCAGTGTCCTACACACTCAGGGCTAAAATACTCCTCTCAAGACACCTCTGGCAGAACTAAAACCCTCAACTAACACCTGTTTCCTTGGATTTGCTGTGTGAGATTTTTGTCAGCCTGGTTGCCATAGAAACAGAAATACCATAGTAAAGCAAAGGGAAGAAATATTCAATTGTCAGCACAGAGAGATGGATTGTTTAGGTTTCCCCCCACACGTGTAAAACCAACACAGGGCTTTGTGTCATTTACTCCCATCCTAAATTCCTTCCTGCTGGTTTCATCTGATATTTATGAGGGCTGTGATCCAGTAACCTTCTTCCTTCTCACAGCAACAGCCTCCCTGTGCTGCAGGAACAATTTGCTTAAGTCCATGGAGAAGGGGGAGGGAGCCCTGAGCCACGTACGTCTCCGTCAAAATCATCATGCAGGCAAAGTGCTAAGGAATAGGGGGGAAGAATGGGATAAAAAGCCATAATTATTTTTTAAAAATTCCCTCTGGGTAGCACTCCTTGAATACCAATGGCTGCAGCAGAGATCTTTGCTATGCAAGTGGCATCACCACGCAGAGTCTTGCCGAAAGCAGCGAGACAGAACTCCACAGCTCGTCTGATATATTATTCTCATGGGTTGTAAATCACTCATGTTCCCTCTTAATGAAAAGCCTGAACAACTTTATGACCAATTAATTGGTGTACTTAGGTAAACTAAAGTAAGAGTAATATATTGGACGAAACGAAAGGAGCAGCATGACCAATACTCAGCCTCCAACCAGAGTTGGCTACAGAGGATGGTCTAAAGCCACCAAGAACAGACCATCAGAAGCAGCACCAAGGCTCCTGGGGAGGAAAGCAGTGCCTAACCCCAGGCAAGGAATGGCTGGCTGATGTCCTACAGCAAGCAGCTTGATCTCTCTCCTAGAACTCCATCCTACATAATTTAACTGTGGATTTTCAAGTAAAATGTCTAATCTTTTGCCAAGCCTATGAAGTTATTTTCCTGAAATGCCTCAAGACAGAATGGCACAAGTAAAATGTGTGCTGCTCTTTCTCTTCAGTTTTAAATACACTACCTTCCAAATTTCTCGGATGTCCTTTTGTTCCTGCATTACAAGAGCAGCAAAGAGCTGCTAATGAAGAGCTGCACACGTAGTATTCTCTCTGATGGATTTTTGTTCATTATAAGATACACAAAAAATAAACATTACTGATTTCTATTTTCATTCTGGACTAGTTAATCAATGGAACTCAAAGCAAAAAAAAAAAAATTACAGGAAAAAATATTTTGGTAGGGAGAACTAGGGTAGAGAGGATGCTTGATGAAAGCAAAGGGAGGTAGGCAGGGAGGTGTGAGGGAAGAGAGCAGAATGTGGTAGGACACTTATACAAAACGTGACATCATGAACAAGCTCTTTTGCTGAGGATAGAAACAGAACCCAAAGATGATGAACAGCAGAACAGGCAACAATCTGCAGTACATAACTGGAAATCTTCTGTTTGCTTGTGAAGACAGTGCTACCAACAGAGATCAGTGTGCTAAGATCCTAGAACTGTTGATGAGTTTGAAAAAGCTCCCCAGCACAATGTCACCCCCAGGATAAAATACATATTTTTGGCTTATTTCCCATGTTCAGGGAACAGGAAACAACCAAGAATGGTTTAATCTGTGCAATTTGCTGACTGTCTGATGTCTCCACATGTCCTATTTCCTCTGTACTTAAATCCCAGCCTCAGTCACAGTCCCTTTCCCACTGTGTTTCCTAATTATGTTTATTTACATTTATTAGTTTGCTTCACTGTAACCAGAAAATAGAAAAGCATGTCCTGGGCAGTGAAGCCTTCAATGCCATGCAGTGCTCAGCACAGGGGGAGCAACATTCACATCTTCCAAACAATTATTACACACATATAGAGGAACTGGAAGAACATCTTACACTTGCACAGTGGATCCTCACTTTTGGGTTAAGTTCATTTCCTTGATGAAACTGCTTCAAAATTATAGAGTTAGGAGCCAGTTTTAGTTGTTATCAGAAGAGCAGGAAGGGGAGATATTCCTGAAAACTAGAACTAAAGCTCCTGTAGCACCTGTATCATTTAGAGGCAGAAAGAAGAGCTGGACAGAGGTGGGGTCCTCAGGGAAGTGCCCTTTCTGCCAAAGCCAGAGGGTAAAGTCTGCTGCTGCACATCCCCTGGTTTTTTTTTGCAGTGTATTCACTTCTGAGAGCATAAAGAAACAGGGCAGTGCCCACCAAACCTGCACCACTGCAACAAACAATAGAGCATTGACATCATATGCTGGGCATTAACATTTTTACTTTAAATTATAAAATGTTATAAATGAGAAAGAGACACTCATTTACATTTACAAACCAATGTTGCACCACAAAATAGGAAAGTGACACTCCCTGTAGCTACAGATATTTTATTACCATTTCAGACTTGGCATACACAATGTTTCTATCTTCCTTTCCTTTATAAATAGGATTGATGTTTCCAAAGCATTTCAAGTCATTAGAAAATCCAGACAGCTTTCAAAACCAGCACTGCAAAGCCAAGCTGTTTCTTAATACAAGTGTTATCCGAACTCACTTCCAAACAATATTGCTTATACAAATTCCTTTGTGCACAGGCCCAGATCATTTATGCATCTCCAGAAATATAAGTTAAAAAAAAAAATTGAAACCAAGGAAAACTCAATTCATTGTATCATATGATCATCTGGATCTGATGCAAGATTCATTTACATCCACGAGAGCATTTGCAACAAAATTCAAGACAGGATGCCCAGTGTCTCTTTGGATTGGACTTGGTTTCAGGAAATCTAAGCAAAGCTCAATGAATTGTCCGCATGAAATAAGTCACTCTGCAATTCAATTCCCACATCTGTAGCATTGGAAGAGGGTTTTTTTTACACCTTCCCAATGCAAAGGGGTTTGGCAGGGAGTAACTTGGAACACGTGCAAGGCACTTGGAATATGAATGCACTGTGTGCTGTTAAATTATTCCATTTCTAAAAGACCAGCCCCAAACAATTCTGCAGAAAACCTGCTCACTGGTCCTGTACATTCACCCTCTTTCAACTCAGATCTATTGTTTTATTTATGCATTATGGCTTCCACAAGTTCTGAAAAATTCATGGATTTTAACTAATTTCGGTTTAAGAAACTAATTTCTGTAAATTAAAATCTGCAATGCTCCAGGGTTTTAGGAAAAATGAATCATTTTGTCTGCTAAAAGGAAGACTAGAGATACCTCCTGGGGGTAGCCAAAATTGCTTTGTTTCTCTGATAATGCCCTGAGACACAAGAGTGGAGAAAAACAGCTGCCTAGGCCAGGGCACAATGCAACCCACTTCATGGGGATGGTCTTGAGTTTCAGAATTCACTTTCTTTGCCTCTCTGGACACTGACACCACATGGCAAGGCTGAGTCTTGCTGATCCCTCTTCCTGATGGGACAGGAGGGGTTCCTTTGGAGGGAGGGTGTGCAGGACTCCAGAAGTTCTACCCCAACTGCTGATGGCCCAGGGTTGCACAAGTGCAGACAACAATGTGTTTAATTTAAACATGTAGAAATCATAGAATAATTGAGCTTGGAAAAGAGCTCTAAGATAATCAAGTCCAGCTGCCAACCCAACCCCACCACGCCCACTAAAGCCGAAAGTGCCATGTCCACACACTTTTTGAACCTCTCCAGGGGTGGTGGCTCCATCCCTGCCCTGGGCAGCCTGTTCCAAGGCTCAACCACTCTTTCTGTGAAGAATTTTATCCTAATATCCAATCTAAACCTCTCCTGGTACAACCTGAGGCCTCTAAAAAAAAAGATGTAACTGTACAAGCACAGCATCCTTTCACCAAACAACAAAGATTTCAAAGATTTTTTAAAACAAAATGATGTGTCCAGAAGAAGTTGCTAATCCATTCTTCATTCTCTACGAGGTGTATAAATCCCAAAGGTCAAAGGAGAGAACTTAAAGCAGACTCAGTAGTGGACCCCACTAAAACATAAATGACTGGTCCAACTCAGACTCTTCTAAAAATATTTCCTGTATTACAAGCACTTTGTATCATAAATAAATACCAACTTTTCTGAATTTTTTACATACTTATTATGTTCAGATGAAAATTGGAAAGTTATCATTCACTTCCAGAGCTTTACAGAAGTGGCTACTTCCCCTTTTTCTATTTCTCCCAAGTGAAGGGGGAGAAAAATCTTGCCACTTGGTGTTAATGGAGTTTTGCACAGACTTTTGCCTGAAGGAAAATCTTTTAAACAAGGAAAAGCAAAATTCAGCAGAAAAAGAATCCCCCTTTATCTCAATTAGGAGATGAAAGGGGCTCCCCCTCAAGTCGTTGGAAACCTGAAAGGATTGGGCAGTAAGAGCAGCAGTGGTAATAAAGCCTTATAATTTTCTTTTTATCAGTGAGAAGAAAAGTTTTCTGTTTGCCAGACTTCAAACATGATCAGATGCCCCTGGCTTTTTACTCAGTAACATCAGTACAAACCCAGGACCTCTCCACAGACATAATTCACTTTGCATCCAGAGATGGATATGGGTGCAAAGAAGAGAACCAGCAGTTATGGGTTCCCATCCAACCCTCACCAATGTTGTGTTTCCAGGAGAACATTCAATATTTGGGTTAACATCCTTCACTTGACCTTTGGTTTTTCATCTTCCCCTTGGAGTACATGGTGTGCAGGGCAGTGCTTGGCTCGTGTGAGGAAAGCTTCAGAGAAACAAATAGGTGAGCAATGTATATTCTACTGTGAGACTGTTAAAGTTTAAAAGGCCCGTTGCTCAAGTTAAAGCTCAGCATTGAAGAACAAGAACAGCCCTCACACAGGCTCAGGGTAGAGGGCTAATGCTGAAGTTTATATCTGGACCTAATGTCCAGGATTCAAGCAAAGGGTTGAGGTAAAAAAAATAAAAGCTACAATGACTATAAATAGGATGGAGATAGCTTTAAACTCATAGAATATGTCATTAAAGTAATTGGTAATAAAAGGATGGTAAGAACAGGCCCAAGCAAGAGAGAGAACTGGAAGGCAGAAGCCAAAAAAGTTGACCTATGAGTCACTGATGTGTGCAGTCTCACTGGAGAAAGAGCAAGGAGGAAAAAACAACACAAGCTTTTATCTACTTACTGAGAACAATACAATTTTTTTTTATCTCTTATGTGTAACCAAAAGCCCAGGACAAAGCCTCCATCCCCTACTCCACTTAAGATTGTTGCTATCCATCCAGCACTCCTGTGTGTTCTTTGGTACACAGGGAAGGAAGGCAATGATGACTTTCAGAGGTGACACTTTATTCATTCATGTTTCTCCACAGCCACCTCCCCTTTGTCAGATTCTTATCCTCATAACAAAGGCAGAGCAGAACTCCCCTCAGTTCTTTTCTCTCCACAGATTCAATGCCACACAAACTCACTTTGCTTCTCTCCCTCTTGACCACCTTATGAACCTGTTGTTTTGTCTCAGGTGTCCTGTCTGCCACTTAAGATTTTCTTTAGATTTTCTTCTAAGTCTTCCACATCCTTCACTATGAGGACAGTGATTTTATTTTTTTTTTAATTGGATGTATAAACTTCAGCTGAAAACCACCAGACATCTCAGCAACATGGAGAGGTTGCAAGATGCAGTGTTGTTATTCTCCAACTACTGAGCTCCTGCATTTCCTCCTGTGACAGACCTCTCATAGCAGGTGACACATCAAGGCAGAAATGACAAGTCAATCACTCCATGTTACCTTGGCCCTTCATTTCTCAGATATAGGTATCTCAAAGATAATGGAAGAAAGGTAAAGTAAAGACTCTCTGATCTCCTGAAGGCAGCAGCAGAGCTCACCCTCTAGGCAAACACACAACACATCCACAGGAGCATACCTGGGTTTTGGAAAGTAACAAACTCTATCACATGCCTAAAACACACTAGAAATACAATGACTTATTGTGATTGATCTTTGAGCTAACGAGCTGGGGCACATAATACAAGATGTGCCTGAGACAACCACTGTTGAAACCATCTAGTGAAAAGGAAAAGGTTTGTTCTCAGCATCCTGATAATGAGCCACTCCAGGAGCCTTAACTCTCCTCTAATACTAGAGCTGTGATTTCAATGGCATTAAATTCTTTAGGAAATCAAGTATTTAATTTCCTTCTTACTGTTTTATGTTGGGGAAGCAGAGGTGAGACTGCAAACCAAGCACATAGAGAAGATTAACTTCATCACCACAGTTTCATTACCCAACCATGTCTCCATCATTTCCCTGCTCTTTTCTGTTTCCAGTAAATAAAACAAGACCTAGAATGGGAAGATCCTGACAGCATCTTCAGGACAGGAATACAAAACATAGCTAGATGGACAATGTGCTATCTCTAGAGCTGCCAAGCTTCTAAAATAGTCAGACACAGTCAAGAAACATATCACTGAACAGACCCAGAAAGGAATGAGCCACATAAACAGAGAAGACTCTGGAGTGATACAGTTAATTAAACTCTTTAAACAACACACTTACAAATATCAACCTTAATTATACACAAGGAACAATTACTGAGGTTGTGCCTTTTAGTATTTGTGCCTCATTGCAATCCCAGGGAGGCAAATATTTGCCCTATCCCAGAAGGTAAGGCACAGGGTGGTGGGATAAAGAAAAGGGACTTAATAATGCAAGGCAGGTACAGAATGGCAGACAGAAAATATTGACTTGGCAAAACAGAGAGAGAATATGATTTGGAATAGTCTTCAGGTCAAGTCCAGTGTGGCAGTGCTTGAAAAAACATTTCATGCTGGGGTTGCTGAGAAAAGGCAGGAAATTAAAAAAGGGAGATGTGGTGCCAAGGTATACCATGATTTTTAATACACAATTTATGATTATTAATTCCAGTCAGCCCAACAGCAGACAAAGAAAAAACATTTATGCAAGCTTTGGTCTACTATTTCTGTATGGTCCTATCACTACTCTCTCTGGTGAAGTTTCTCCCCATCTTCCATGTAGGCCACCTTTAGGAATTGGAAGGCCAGATAAATGGCAGGTAGAACCTCTGTAGAAACTAGGGAAACATTTCCAGAAGGCAAATTTTTTTTTGCCCAGAAAACCAAGAACACACATACTAATCTTTAATTAAAAACTAATGGATTTATCATCCATTGAGAATTTTACCTGGGAAAATAACCAGGTAAAAAAGCAAAGCAAAACTACGTCCTGTTTACAATAATAATTAGAAACTGAAATGTCAAATGAAAATTTAAAGATCAGGACACTCCAGAGCTGGCTGAGCACAAGCATTTTAGAGATGAGTGTAAAAAGCAACCTGCAGTTTTACAGTGGCCAAGCTTTTTACAGCATGGACTTGTCAAAGTGTTCTTCAGCAGCTCACCTCTGCTGTAAGTGATGCCAGGGAGACTTTCACCACTGACCTTGACAGAAGCAGAATTAGGGCACCACAGGAGGTATTTTTTAAAATCTTAACCTCTGCTAATATTTCCATCACTTTGATTACAGTTTTATTCTATTCTTTTCTCTCCGTTTCACAGCCTACCCAAGTGGTGTTTTCACCTTTGACTCAAAAAAATGCAATAAGAAAGAAAATAAAATCCTACTACTCTATCATTTTAAGAATCAAGGAGGCTGTCTTATCATTTCCTATAACCAGGAATAGATTTCAGAAGTGGGTCATAGTCATGCTTTCCTTTCCAAGCAGATTTATCTTTTTAGCGTGGATCCAGGTGTTGTCAGAGACACAAACTGTAGCTGACTGGGGTGACATGAGGAGGACAGACACCTGCAGTAGCAACTGTTCCTAAATGATTTCACTAGGGAAGAGCCTTCTGTGGTAGCTGACAACAAATTATCCATTGACAGGGCGTGTGCTCCTCAGAAGATGAAATTGCATCATTTCCAGAACTGTTCGAGACCCTCTTGGAAAACCTTGAACTTAAAAACAAAGAAACAAAGAAATCCAACACAATTTATCTCCTCTTCATTCTTCTTATCACGCCAGTGAAATCACTGCCACCTACACAAACCATTCTTTCTTTTTATCTGTCTCCCATTGACAAACAAATAAAGGATATTGATCTGACTGGCAGAGAAATAAAAACAGAAACTCAGACTCACCAAACTTTAATATAACATAATTTGCTGTTAAATGCATTATGAACTGGTATCCAACAAAACAGCACTTCCCAATTGGAAAAAGATATTTCCACTTTAAGAAATATCACAGAAGATTAAGAACAGGAATGGACCAAAACATTTCACTTGAAGGTCAGAGGCTGATCTTTCATATAAAAGCAAACCACCAAGAGATTCCATCTCACACCAATGCCTAAAGATTCTCTCAGCTCTTAACCAATATTGAGTTTGTCCAATACTCACAATATGTTTGCATAAAAGCCACACTCCTACTGCTTCATCTTAGGAGGACAACACATAATCAATCTCAGAGCAGACAGATAATCACAGTGACTATTGCAATATAGAACTAACACAAGCATTAAAAGGAAAGGATAATCTTAATCACTACTCTAATCCCATCCCTTCCAAAGCCACTGGAAGCACAGTGAGATTGCAGAAATGCAGGGCATAGTGTGTTAAGTATCCTGTAAAGAGATGAAATTAGTTCAAGCATCCCCTCTCAATATCCTCTGTGGAAACTGTGGTTCTCTGAAACCTCCTCTGGCCCAGTGTTTATGCTCACAGGGCATTACACCACAGGCAAGGTAAAGACAAAGCCTTGTTTTTCAGACAAAATTCAGCTTACAAATGAAAGACAAAATCTTTCCCATGTTGCTGAGAAAACCAAGCAACTGAAAACTTGAGCAGAGAACTGCTTATGATCAAGTGCTTTTCAAAGGATTGGTTTCATAGAATGGTTTGGGTTGGAAGGGACCCTAAAAATCATCTAGATGCAACTACCCTGCACGGGCAGGGACACCTCCCACCAGCCCAGGTTGCTCCAAGCCCCATCCAACCTGCCCTTCAACACTTCCAAGGATAGGGCTCCACAACTTCCCTGGGCAGCCTGGGCCAGTGTCCAAATGTTTTAAATGTTTCTAAATGGTTTAAATATGTAATCCATAATTACAGAGAATCCAAGAACATGAAAATTTTTCGTATGCTTGTTTCCAATCTTGTGAAATGAAGAAACATTATTCCCCATTGTACAAGTGAGAAACTGTCAGACAAAGAGCAAAGACCACACCTTCAGAGAGACTAAAGTACCTAAAGCTATAAGAGGGTAATTAGCAAGGCTTAGAGCAGCAGACAGACTTAACTCCTACTGAAAACCAGTGGGAATGAATCACTTAACATCTTTCTAAAGCTGGCCTTAAGTTCTTCTATACCTCCTGTGTCCTTAACACTTTTGATATCTTCCAAAACTTTTGTATAAATTTGATATAAATTTCAAAGACTTGAATCCAGGTACCCCACAGCCAGGCTCTTATCTACCTGCAACCAGGCCTTTTATTCTTCTCCCATGAAGGCTGGGGAAGACAAAAGATTATGACAACTTCTGGATTGTAGCTTAGACACCCAGATAGGAATGACTGAACTCTGCTCCACACCATCCTCTGAGGCTTACTGGGGAATCTCAAAACCCAGGAGAAGTCAACACATAACCTTCAGGCACAGATCCTCTATCCTGCCTCCAATGACATGTCCCTCAGTTAAGAACAAGCTTTTTCTTTGAGTACCACCAAAATTCTTACTTAGGAAAACAATATAAAGCAGCCCAGTCTTGAAATGAAACTTTTATTTTCTTCAGAGCAACAAAAGATAGTGTTGGTTTTTTTTGTTTTAAACCAGCCTTGAGTTCAAGCACAAACCAGTGCATGCTCCAGATTTTAATTTTTCTTTTCTAGGATTGAAAATCACTTGCACTAATTGCCTAAATCTAGTTACCATCTCTGTCTGAGATACTTGTTTTCCTAGGCTCCACAAGGGAAAGCAGAGGCAAAATGGATTCAGGAATGGTAGGTGAGGAACACTGCAATTGCAGATATACACTGATACTCTGAAGCACAGTAACTCTACTGCACACCTTCCTGGATACCAAGATGTGAAGCTTATTTCTAAAGAGTAATCCAAATGGCACATATGAAAGCAGAACAAAAGTGAGGTGTCCTTTATAATGCAAACTCACTGCAGGCTTGTAAAAACTTGGCAAGCTGAGTGGTCCACAGATGTTAAATACTATTAGATCACTTCAGGGAAAGATCAGAAAACACTGCTCTGTCAGATTCACAGCTGCTCTTCCCTGGGATTTCAGACAATTTCCAATTAGAAGGAAGGGACACATTTTTAACACAAAGAGATGAAGCACCATTGCAAACTGCAAAGGGAAGAGCTGTGTCTTCCTTATTTCCATGGACAAGATGAAAAGTTTCCAAAAGACACATGTAAGCCAAAAATCTAAGGCAGGTTTTGGTGATGGTTACAGTTCATTTCTTGGTTCTGAGTGAGAAGAGAGTAATTTAAAATTAATAACCTGACTACCAGAAGAAGTAGTGCTAGATGGTCCCCCTGGTGCCAAATGTCTGTACATGTAGGAGTTTTAATGACTCTTCCTTCACACCATTTTCCAAACTTCTGAACTTTCTGTGCCCTGACAGAACATGAAGAAACTGCAGAAACTGACAAGTCTTTGGGTGATTCTACTCTTAATCACAACATAAACCCCCCTGGTTTAAAAATAGCAGACTGGAGGCAAGTAATAAAATTGCTGTCTGGTTGAAAAGAATTGAGAACCCAAACAGCCTGGGAAGGCCTGTTTCAATGAAAATGGAGGCAGTCACTCTTAAGAAAACTCATACAATAAGGTATTCACTGAGGTCTATTGGTTAGATGAAGAGCTTTAAAATTTAAAGTAGAAGCTCAGTAAGAATTAGTAGGTAAGCAGCAGAGCCAAAGGAGCAAGAGACTAGTACTTCTCCAGAAGATTACTATCTGGGGGGAGAGGACCCTTTGATTTAAAGGAACAGGTAAAAGGGAAACCCCAAGGATTTAACAAGCAGAACTCAAAAAA
>NW_009951960.1:88096-88596 GCF_000747805.2 Chaetura pelagica | reverse complement strand
TAACCCTTCTGCAGAGTTTCCACCAGCCCTGGGTTGAGTGGGGACAATGCCCACGCGTGATGGTGACAAGCTTGACATGCCCGGGCTGCCAAACGTTGACGGTGTCACCTGAACTGTGGGAAGGGTGGGCTCCACAATCAAGAAGCTTTCACCCCCACTGCCCCCTCCCCACCATCACCCCGGTCCCAAATCGTGTCTCAGCCCGGGGCAAAAACGCCAGGAAAAAGAGGCATCCCCGTGTGCCCCCCCACGCCCCCCCGTGCTGTGGTGACCAGCAGCAGGACAGTCCCCCCCAGCTGAAGGGGTCCCGCCTCCGTGGGGGCACAGATGCAACCCGGGGTGCCCGCAGAGAGGTGATCAGAGCAGCATCTCTCCCTGCTTCCCTGGGCAGGAGTAAACCTGGTCCTCTGCAGCCACCCCTGCTCTTCCACCTCCACCAGTTCACAGCTCCCCCCACCCCACCAAGCCCTCCCAGCTGGGGCTCTGACGCTGTTCCCAGC
>NW_009951960.1:82529-86156 GCF_000747805.2 Chaetura pelagica | reverse complement strand
TCCCACCTCCTCCCCCAGCTGTTGGGCAGGGTTTGTTCCTTTTCTTTGCCAACAAAATCATCCCCCCCCCTCTGCTCTAAATGACAGGGTTGGGGACTGGCAGGAGCAGCAAAACTTGCCTGCAAGAGACAAAGGGGTCTTGCTGCCAGCTCCTTGCAGAGCTGCATTTAACCTCTTCCCTGGTGGGATACAAGATTCCAGACACCAGGATCCCAGCAGGCACGGGCCCCTTTGCAAGGCAAGAAGAAAAAGAAGGGAGCAAGGAGTTAGCTGGGAAATATTTCCCTCTAAAAATCTTCCAGCAACCAGGGACCCCACACTCTCTTGCTGAAAAAAAAAAAGCACTGGAGAAGCTGTTTTTTTTCCATGACATGGAAAAATGTGGAGCTGGGGGGTTGGTTTTGAGGCCTGGTGAAAAAAGTCCCAAGGGCTGGTTGGTTTCGGGGGGGAAAAGTGGTTGGGAAAGATCTGTGGGTTAAGAAACAAAGGGAATTCTGACCCCCCCAGTCCCACTTTTTAACCCAAAACGTGGGGAAAAAACATCCCGGGGGGTGGAGGTTTTGGCAGGGATTAAAAAGAGGCGTGTTTTTTTTTTTAATGGGGGAGGGAAAGGCTTGAGGGGGAAGGTCCCCACTCCCGGAGGTAGGGGAAGGCTCAGCTCTTCCCACAGATGAGGGGATATTTCAACCTGCCCTTTCCAGCTGAAGTGCTGGGGAGAAACCCGCGGGTGCTTCGCTCTTCTGCTGCCTCCTCTCAGCACTTGGCAGGGCAAAGCAGATCCCTGCGGTGGCCAGGGCTGTTGTGTTCATTCCCCCCCATCCCATCTCCCTTCCCAGGAGGAAGGATGAGGCCCCTGCTGTGCTGCCTGGGGCTGGCCGTGCTCCTGGGGCCCTGCCTGGCCTGCCCCAGCCCCTGCTCCTGCTCCACCAAGAAGAACGGGCGGCTGCTGGCTGAGTGTGCCTACAAGGATCTCCAGGAGGTACCTGAGGGCTTGTCCTCCAACGTCACCATCCTCACCTTGTCAGCCAACAGGATCGGGTGGCTGGGCCGGGGCTCCTTCCTGGAGGTGCCCGAGGTGCAGTCGCTGTGGTTGGGCTACAACCAGGTGGGGCTGGTGGAGCCGGGGACTTTCGCCTCCTTGGTTCACCTGAAGAACCTGGACCTGAGCCACAACAAGATTGCAGACTTCCCCTGGCAGGACCTCCGCAACCTGAGCGCCCTGCAGATCCTGAAGATGAACAACAACCGCCTGGCAGGGCTGCCCAGAGATGCTTTCCACCCCCTGAAGGACCTGCGCTCCCTCTGGCTCAACGACAACGAGCTGACCACCTTGGCCGAGGGCACCTTTGACCACCTCCCGTCCTTGTCCCAGCTTCAGATCTTCAACAACCCTTTCAACTGCTCCTGCAAGGTCTTCTGGCTGAAGAAGTGGACCGAGAACACCTCCGTCTCCATCACCAAGGGGGGATCCACCCTGTGCGTGGCTCCCGGGAGGCTGAAGGGCAGGGCGGTCACCGACATCCCCGACCACCACTGCGTCGCCCCCTCCGTGCAGCTCACCTACCTCTCCAACCTGGGCAACACGGTGACGTACGACGGGCTGACCTTGACCCTGCACTGCAGCGTGGCAGGGAACCCCCTCCCGGAGATCAGGTGGAAGATCCAGACCCCCGGCCGCCGCGTCCAGATCGACGGGCCCAACGTGGCCCGCGACGGGAACGTCAAGCAGAGCCGAGAGCGTTTCTTGGCCTTCAAGAACGGCACCATGGCCATCCCCAACTTCAGGAAGGAGGATGAAGGCACCTACACCTGCCTCGCTGTCAACGACGTGGGCACCAGGGATGTCTCGGTCAACGTGGCCTTGGCTGGCTCAGAGAACCCAGCTGAAGACCTGCTTCGAGATGACCCCCACGCCAGCCACTTGGGGGGCCAGAGCTGCTCCAAAGGGGATGAAATGGATTCCTCCAGTGCTGGGGAAAAGCTGGTGATCGTTTACCATGTGCCAAGGGAGTCCAAGAGCAGGGCCGTGGTGCCCCGGGTCCAGCTGGGGACCCTCCTGCTGGCTTGGGGCGCGGTGCTCTGCTGGTGAGGTGGGGAGAAGGACCCCCCCTGCCTCGGGGGGCTCCCCCTCTTTCTGTAGCATTTCTCTTCACGTAGTGCCGTGCCTTTGCTGAGCTTCTGGGGGGCTGTGAGTGGTGAGGAGATCCAGGCCCCAGGCTGGTGGTCCCAGCCCTCCTTCAGGTGGGGCTCCAGAGTTGGGCTCCATCCCTCGAGAGCTTCCAACAAGCTCAGGGGATGCAGAGCAGGTCCACAACATGCTGTTGTTTTCTTCCAGGTGTCCAAAGCTGCCACCTCCTGGTTTATCTCCCTCCTGAGACCAAAGTGTGGCTGCAGGGTGACCTTCACCCATCCCCAAGAGCCACCACTGAGCCCACCCCACCACCCACAGCAGCCAGCCACGAGCAGGGAGGGCATCTCTTGCAAAGAGACAACAGTCAGTGCCAACAGTCCAGTGGCACCAAAGAAGACAACCCCACCATCAGCAGAGCCCAGGCCCTTGGCTGGCTGGGTGGATCCTGCCAGCACCAGCCTCATGTGGAGCACCAGGGACAGAAGGAGCAGTCTGAGAGTGAAGGAATAGCCTGGACACAGGGGTCCTGGGTTCCCAGACCTCGTGGCTTTGGGGGACAGAGGGATGGATGGTGGTGCTTTGTAAGCAGGCTGGGTAGAGCAGGACATGTTGGATGGGGTCACAGGTTTGGATCAGGCCATTCTGTGGGGCAGGAGAAGCTTTTCCACAGGCTTCATCCCTGCAGGAGCAGGGCTGGGTGCTGGGAGCCCCTAGGGTGCCTGCACCCTCTCTGCATGTGGCAGGATGGGGCCCTGCCACCCTCAGTCCCTCCCCCAGACCTTCTGCAGCACGTTTTTTAATCCTCCCTCTCCTTCCCCTTCCACCACCAAAGCCTGCTTGGCTGGGCTGGACCCACCAAGCTGCACTTGCTCCGACCCCTTTGGGGAGGGATTGAAGCCAAAGACACCAAAAATCATTTCCCACCACCCCCTTCCCAATGGGAAACCAAACTGGGGCTGCGGGATGGAACTGGGAGGAAGAAACATGGGGAAGACCCAGTTGACTGAGAGAGAAGCTGAGCTGACCTATAAGCCATGAACACATTCCCTAAGTGCTTTAGCATTCCCAGGCAGGACACAGAGCCCACCCTCTGCTATCCCAGGGGGCTGGGGGACCTGCTGCCTCCCACTGGGGGGGCTGAACACCTCCTTCCCCCACACCCCAAGGCATGGGCAGCCCAGCCCTTGTGCCTTCTGCCACAGCTCCCCTTGCCTTGTCACTAGAGCTGCGTGGGCACCAAAGTCCCAAGCACAATAAATACCTTTATTTCTTTGTGGTTTGGTGTTTTTTTTTAAACCAGCTGGTGTGTGCTGTCTTTGTGGGCCCCCCCACCAGATCCCCCAGACCCAGCAGCACTTGGGGTACCCCAGCTCAGCACCAACCCCCTTTTCCCCCCAGTTCCCCCCCAGGCCAGCCCAGCACTGGAGCTTCCCTTTAAGAATCCCAGACTGGTTTGGGTTGGAAGGGACCTTCAAGATCATCCAGATCCAACCCCC
>NW_009951960.1:81680-82399 GCF_000747805.2 Chaetura pelagica | reverse complement strand
CCCTCCCCAGCTTTCCTGGAGCCCCTTCAGGCACTGGAAGGTGCTCTAAGGTCTCCCTGGAGCCTTCTCTTCTCCAGGCTGAACACCCCAACTCTCCCAGCCTGGCTCCAGAGCAGAGCTGCTCCAGCCCTGGGATCATCTCTGTGGCCTCCTCTGGAGCTCCATGCCCTTCCTGGGAGCTCCAGAGCTGGACACAGTTCTCCAGGTGGGATCTCATGGGAGCTGAGGAAAGGGGGAGAATTCCCTCCCTGGCCCTTCCCTGCAGGACTCACGACGAGGACCCCAGAGGGAGGACGCACTGACAGGGCACCCCAAAACCCCCCCATCACTGCTTGCAGCAGGCAAGAGAAAGGCAGAGGCAACACAACCAGCTGTCCCAGAGCCTCGGGCCCCTGCTCTAGCTCTCCTGACCCAGTGTCCTGCCTGCAGGGCAAGGAGAGGAGCAGCCAAGGAGCTGCCACGTCCAACACCTCCTGGCGACGGCGTCGATGCCTCCGTGGGGTGTCCCAAGGCAGAACCAGCCCAAACCAGCCAGCAAGAACAGCCTTCATGCTGACAACCAGGCACATATTTTTCCCATTACAGGCAGAGAGGGTGAAAAAACATCTCACAGCCCCAACAGGAGTTTTGGTTTCGCTTCCTAGGACACAACTTTGAGCATCAATCCCAGCCCCGACGGGCTCCTCCCCTCTCTGCCTGCCTGGGTGTTGGGAGCTCAT
>NW_009951960.1:77342-81653 GCF_000747805.2 Chaetura pelagica | reverse complement strand
AGCAGGGTTTGGAGCTTCAGAGAAGGGTAAAAAAGAAGATTTAAGCTCTCATTACCCTTAAAAGCCAGGCCTGAAAGTCTCTGCTCACCCCACAAAGCTGCTGCTCCCAACGTGTGGCTGCTCCAGCACCGGAGGGATGAACTGCTCCACCTTTGCCAAGTTCACTCAGAGCTGTTATGGGAAGGGATTTGGGCTAATTAGGTTTGTCTTCTTCAGAACAAACAGGGCACCCTGCCAGGTGACACCACACTCAGCACCACCACCAGCAGCTCCTGGCTGTCCCTCACCTTTGCAAGGTCACAGCAGGACCCAGACTTGGATTTCGTTGAATCCCAGACTGGTTTGGGTTGGAAAGGACTTTCAAGATCATCCAGCCCCACCCCCCTGCATGGGCAGGGACACCTCCCACCAGCCCAGGTTGCTCCAAGCCTCATCCAACCTGCCCTTCAACACTGCCAGGGATGGGGCAGCCACAGCTTCCCTGGGCAACCTGGGCCAGGCTCTCACCACCCTCACACTCCACAATTCCCTCCTCATGTCTCACCTCAATCTCCCTCTTCCAGTTTTCATCCCTTCCCCCTTGTCCTCTCCCTCCCTGCCCTTGTCCCAAGTCCCTCCCCAGCTTTCCTGGAGCCCCTTCAGGCACTGGAAGGTGCTCTAAGCTCTCCCCATCTGAGCACCTTTGCTGTTCAGAGCTGTCCCCAGCCAGGCTGACTCCCTGACCCACCTCCCCAGCAGTTCAGGGCTGGGTGGGGAGGGCTGCAGATGCTCAGGGGCAGAGCTAACCCATGGCCAGACTGATGCTGGGGGGTTTAAGGGAGGAGATGAGAAGCCACCATGAAGAACAGGAGCTCAGTTCACCCCCAGGCCACCCTGCTTACGTCAAAGGCGGGAAAGAAAACAAGCAAACCCATGAAGCCACCTCCTTGTCTTCCTCCCAGGGCTGTCAGCAACCCCCTCCACCTCATCCCAGCCATCTCCTGGAAGCTTTGGGCAGAGCTGTGTAAACAGCTGCTGAAATCCAGCTCCACCCATGGCCCGGAGCTGGGAAAGATGTCAGGGATGACACCAAAGCTGCCTTCAAAACCCCAGAGCCTGGGAGCCTGGAGATGGGTGGGGATGGGCTGGAAGGGAAGGGCCCAGCCTGTGCTTTAGTGCATCTCTTCACCCCATACACACAGGCCACCCAGCACAGCTCAGCCATCCAAGCTTTCCCAGCCAAGCCCCAAGCTGGGAAAATGACAGGAATTGCACCTTGGGCTCCTGTTGTCTTGAGAAAGAAAAGGATCCAGGGCTGCCTCCTGGTGCCATCACCCCCACACCACCAGCAACCCAGCCAGGAGGGGTCCTTGGAAGCCTGCAGCAAGCAAGCAGGTCTGCTCACCTTCCAGGAGAGCCCTGGGGTGAGGGGCTTAACCCCCCTGTCCCCCCTGGAGATCCCTGGGGTGAGGGGCTCAACCCCCCTGGAGATCCCTGGAGATCCCTGGGGTGAGGGGCTCAATCCCCCTGACCCCCCTGGAGATCCCTAGGGTGAGGGGCTCAACCCCCCTGGAGATCCCTGGTGTGAGGGGCTCAACCCCACTGACCCCCCTGGAGATCCCTGGGGTGAGGGGCTCAACCCCCTGGAGATCTCTGGGGTGAGGGGCTCAACCCCCCTGTCCCCCCTGGAGATCCCTGGGGTGAGGGGCTCAACCCCCTGGAGATCTCTGGGGTGAGGGGCTCAACCCCCCTGTCCCCCCTGGAGATCCCTGGGGTGAGGGGCTCAACCCCCTGCCCCCCTGGAGGTGGCACCAAAGCCCTGCTCCAGGCAGGGTGGGCTGTGAAGCCCCAAAGCTTTGAGGTGGGGTCAAGAAGAAGAAGGAGTCACCAGTCCGACCTGCCCCGGGTCCTGCCTGCAGTGGTGGGATGATGCCAGGCATCCTGTCAGCCTCCAAGGGCAGCCTTTGGTTTGAAGGGACACCCCAAGGGTAACCCAGCCTGGACCCCTCCTTTTGGTGCTTTAGCCACCCAGTGTCCCAGTTCAGCCCCCATCCCATTTCAGTTTAGGGGCCAAACTGGTCAGCTTTGCTTTAACACATCCCTAGGTTGGGCTTGGGAAACCACAGCTTTGGGTCCATCCCACCCAGCTCAAGCAGATCTTCTGCAAAACCTCCTCTCCACGTGGTCAGAGCAAGAACCATCAGCAGGAGATCTGGTTCTGAGGGTTCCTCGTGTCCCTCCTGCCAGGTCTGGGTGTTGAGGAAGGGGTGAGAGACCCAGCAGAGCCCGAGGGTAGGAATGAGGTATGTGGTTTATTGTTCTTGCCCAGCTTGGCACATCCAAGTGAGGTGTAAAACTGCTCTCCAGGGATCCAAGCTCAGCTCACCCCGGGGGGGGCACCAGCCCTGGGGAACCCCTGGCTCAGAACAACCCAAGGGGTGGCAGGGACCAGAGGGACAAGAGTGGAGAGGGGCAGAAAGGCAAATGGCCCAGAGCAGAGCAGCTGGGTCTTTTCCAGCCTTCACACAACATGGGGGAGGGACACAAAAGTCCTGGGATGGGGTGGAGTGTCCGAGGAGAGGCAGGATCAGACCTGGGAGGGAGAAGCTGGGGCTGAGCTTGGCAGCAGGGACCTTCTCCACAGGGAGACCAGGCTGGGATGCAGGCAGCTCCTCCCTCCACACCCACCAAAGCCACATCTGTCCTTCCTGCCCTGGTGCTGGGACCTCCTGCCTGGCGTGGCAGAGGTGACTGCTGAGAACGGGTGGGCTCGTTGCAGGAGTGACTCCGGAGAGGATGGTGGCTCTGCAACCTCTCTCCATCCAGGTCCAGCTTGGAGTTTTGCCACGGCTGTGTCTTCAACCTCTGGGCCTTGGTGGTGGCTCAGCATGGATCTCGAGCTCCCACCCAACCTCTGTCACCCACTGGAGGGGGAACTGGAGGCTGGAGAGGGGGCCAGAAGTGCCCCAACCTCCTGCCAGAGCAGGAGAGTCAAGGGGAGGCAGGGATGGGATGTACAGGGGGAGGCAGAGAGGGGCTGGGGGGGGTTTCTCTGGGGGTCAGGGCTTGGGGGGGCTGAGCTGGGCACCGTTGGCCGTGGGGTTGGAGAGGACATTCTTGCGGCAGGGGGGGGGGGGTTGTTGAGGAGGGTGTAGGCCAAGCCCCACCGGGCACGGCTCTGCCTGAGCCTGCTGCCCCTGCTGCCACCTGCCTTCGTGGGCTGCATCAGCTGGAGGCCTGCAAGGAAGGGGGGAAAAGGGACCATCTCAACCCCAGCTGCCCCTGGCGCTGGGATGGAGCTCTTGGGATGGAGCCCTTGGGATGGAGCTCCTGGGATGGAGCTCTTGGGATGGAGCTCCTGGGATGGAGCTCTTGGGATGGAGCTCCTGGGAGGGAGCCCTTGGGATGGAGCCCTTGGGTTGGAGCTCTTGGGATGGAGCCCTTGGGATGGAGCTCTTGGGATGGAGCCCCTGGGATGGAGCCCTTGGGAAGGAGCTCCAGGTATGGAGCTCCTGGGATGGAGCTCTTGGGATGGAGCCCTTGGGATGGAGCCCCTGGGATGGAGCTGGTCACACACACCAAAGAGGAGGTGGCACCCTGCCCAAGGTGGCAGAGCCACAACCTTCAAACCCCACAGAAGCAACCCCAGAGCCACCCCACGGGGCAGGGGTTGTGCATCCCCCCTTAGCTGGTGGTGGGAAGGTCTCACCTTCTTCCACGTTGGTGGCCCTGAGCCCTGGTGTCCCCTCTGGCCTGGCTGGCTGGAGGAGCAGCAGGCAAAAAGCTTTCATCACTGGGTGGGACTGGCTGACCTCGATTTTCAGGTAGTGGCAGTAAGTGTGGTAGCCTGGGGGGGGGACACAGCCCAGAATGAACAATTGAGGGGGGCATAGACCTCATGGTTCCCCCCCTTCCATCCTGCCCTGGAGCAACAGGGAGGTCCCACCTCCACCCTCCAGAGCCTGGAATGAGCTCCTCTCCTGCAATCCCAGCAGGGAAAGCAGAGGAAGGGCTGAGCTCTCCTCCTCTTGCCTTTAGCACAGGAGAGATGAGGGTCCACCACCCGTGGGGACCACTGGTGGAGCTCAGGGGACCCCCAAAAGGGCCTCCCCCTACCCTTGGGGATGGGTGGAAAAGCAGGGCCATCAGAAGGAGCCACTTGTGCTTCTGAACCCATGGAGGTTTGAAGCCACCAGCAGCTCCAGGTGATGGGAGAGCCCCTGGGAGCTCAGAGGTGGGAGCTGGGCTTCCAGCCCCCAGCAGGTCCTGCAGGGAGACCTGCCCAGCAGTTCCCTACCCGGGTCGAAGGTCTCCACGCCCCTGTTCATCAGG